>NC_066589.1:305000-350000 GCF_905475345.1 Vespula vulgaris
TTTCATATTTTTTTCTCTTTTGTCTCTTTTTAAATATTTCATCAACAACCGAGATTACGCCAAACAATAACGCGAAAAACATTTCTACCTGCAAGTAGTTAGGACGACACCAGCGAAAATATTAATTAACCAAGATTTTATTAATTCGTAATACTGAACATAAATAAATGAGTCTTTCATTTCCCAAGTCCCTTTTTATGTCGGTGACAAATCTTTTTTTTTCTCCTTTTTTCTTTTTTCAGAGATTAGGAAAAACTCATCTCTTTCTCAATAGAGATGTTTCCTCGTTATTCCTTTTTTCTTTGTATTATTTAACATTAATTATGGCGATTTAGTTGGTACAAGGGAATCCTCCAACAATAGTTTTATCCTAATTAAATAAAATCTGTTGGACATGACGGGTTTTGATCTTCTAACTAGAAGATAACAAGCTTTCGAAACTGTTTGTGATGTCAACATAATATACCGACTGTCTCATTTTAAACGATATTGTCAAATATCTCTGATCCTATTGATGTTTTATAACCAAACAATTTGATGTTTCAAATAAAAGCTTTAAAGGTCAAAATGTAACATGTATTGTATTTATTTCGTAAAGAGTGCTTTTGTTAAGTTACCCAAGTTATAATAATTT
This sequence comes from Vespula vulgaris, assembly GCF_905475345.1. Lineage (NCBI taxonomy): Eukaryota > Metazoa > Arthropoda > Insecta > Hymenoptera > Vespidae > Vespula > Vespula vulgaris. Next base: position 305,635 of record NC_066589.1, read on the forward strand.
TTTTTTCTAGTGGAAATCGATACTTTAAGTCTAACGAAAGTAGTAGTAGAATATCAATATGAATTTAACGTGCGCACCTACATATATCTTTCTTTGATATTTCATCGGTTTATGAGGAGTTGAAGTTTAACAAATTGTGCAACTGTGTAAGAGATTGTTACATAAAAATAGGACATAAACGGTTTTGGAAGAGTATTAGTCATAATGCAATAACAGTGTACTGGATATAACGGCTTTTGTTACAGTGAAATGGTGGTGGACATAACAGACTTTGGAAATTGTTTTGAACATGAACATATCGTGATTTGAAATTGTGCTCGACTTTCTATTGTTCTTTACTATGATAAAAAAAAATGATATTTTTCACATTTTACAAGTGTATAGTTTCGTATAACGGATGATCCAAAATTTTCAATTTTGATTTTTGATTGACATAACGGCTTTCGTAAATGGACGACTCAAATTTGACGTAATAGGCGTGCACGGGTGCGAGGTCGTCGATTGACTGACTTTGAATTTCCCAACGATGACGGACGATCGGTTGTGTCATCACGTGATCAATCGATTGTTTTCGTCGATTGTTTTGAAACGCGCGATTTTTCGAAAATCAATTTTACAATATTAACAATAAGTCAGAGAGCTCGTTCGAACTTATTTCGAAACTATTCTCGAACAAAAATATAAAGGATGGTTCAAAAATTTTCTACAATAAGTACAATATTAAGTACAATATTTCCGTTATTCGTAATAATATGATAAAAATTTTAATGATACGAAGAAGAACATGACGCGACGTAAATACTTCTTACGCGGGTGGAGATTTAAAGGAGATTTCAAGGTCATCTCTTTTTCTCTCTCTCTCTCTTTTTAAAGAGATATTATATCCTTTTTATCATATTTTACATTTTCGCAAATAATGAAAGTAAATAATGTATTTAATATTTCTACAAATAATGAAAATATTTCAGACGGACAAAGTTGTTTTGCTCCATTTAGTTCTATATACATATGTACATGTCAACTATTTACGATAATATCCAACTCGAATAACCAAAGAAATAACGTGGCAATTGATTATCGAACAAAACGGTAAAACGAATGTTTACATATGTACGTATATATCAACAGATCTTTCAAACAATGCAACGAATGCAACAATCGCTATTATCTCATTTTTTCTTTAGTATAATAACATTATCGATGGAAACGTTATATCTTTTTTTGCGTAATAATATTAACGTATACGATTACTCTCGATGCGTCTCATTTTTTCCCTTTTTCTTCTTTTTTTTTTCCATAGCACTTTGACTTATCGCCTTACCCCTATTATTATGCTGCAATTAATTCTTCCTACTCAAATTTCACCGAACTCTCGATCGTCTCTGTTTCTTTTTTCTTTTTTTTTCTATTCAAACAAACGAGCTTATCGAACGAGACATATACGCAACACACACACACATACACATATATGTCGTAATATAATGAACTCGTGAAAATAAGCGGTGCTCGGTCGAGATTAACGGATTTAAATGGGCGAAACTCAATTTTCGGGAGTAGCCTTTGGCCTGGTGCATGTTCCGACCTCCTTCCGCTCGGTCCCTGTACCCCTATCCCTCCACCGTTTCTCTACCCCCACCCCTTTACGCCACTTGCCTCTGTCACTTCTCTTGCACCTCTCTTTACCCCACCTACCCCACACCCCACCTCTCTTTCAATGGCAGGAATTTCATTTGGTCACATAGGAGTAATTAAAAGGCGAAATAACTGGGCACATTAAACTGATAACGACGCGGGAATTGTAACGAATCTGTATAAGCGGTTTTGCCGGTGTGTAATCGCGCTGAGGGGAACGACACACACCGGCCGACACACAATTGTCTCCTACTTTTCCATCCATATTAAAACGATTTCTATTCGGAGTAACAGTGCGTTTATAAATTCTGACAGTAGCAGCAGTAGCAGCAGTAGCAGCAGTAGTACTAGTAGTAGAAAGAGAACGAGAGAGAGAGAGAGAGATAGATAGTAATTTAGTTTGTTATTAAATTATAGAATTACATTGAGTGAATTTTCCGCTTTCTTTCATTCCTTCTTTCCTTTTCTTTCATTAACTCTCGCTACAATGCTTTTGGAAGTAAAAGGCACAGAGAGAAAGAGAGAAATGCGAGAGAAAGGGCAAGATCGATCTTTCTAAGTTTATTATATCGTATTTACTTCGTTAGATCAGCGATAGGATGAGATGGGGTGGGATCGACGGTATCGGTGAGGTGGAAGGGTGGTTTATAGAAGGGAAAACTCAGGCGAACGTGATAGATCTTAGGATTCGCGGAAAACTCGTGAGAAAATTAATCCAATTGAGGTCTATGATCCCAAAGGATGGAAGGATAGAAGGAAGGAAACGTACGGTAGGTCTTGTCGAGCTCGTCGAACTTTCGATAGTTTTTCGAAGGGCCGTGCAATCGTCCTCGTTCGTAGTCGTAGTTGTAGTCGTAGTCGTCGTTTGTAATCGTTGGTAATCTCGAGTCGAGTTGGAAAGAGAAAATAGAAAATGTAGGTTAAAGAGAGAAAGAGAGAGAGAGAGAGAGAGAGAGAGAGAGAGAGTGAGAGAGACAGAAAGAAAAAGAGAGAGAGAGAGAGAAAAGTCGACTTTTCCGAGATGCTGCAGGCTGTCCTTTCCCATCGATTCTCTCTCTCTCTCTCTCTCTCTCTTTCTATCCCTTTCTTCCTCTTCCTCTTCCACTTCATCTTCATCTTCATCCTCCAATCCTTTCATCGAGCTGAAATCTGTTTCGCTTCCAGTTGCACTTCTCTATGGAAAAGTTTCACGGTGAATTTATAGGCGCGAAAGTGAGCACCGCGGGGAAATGGTAGAAATTCGAAGAGGACTGGGAAAGTATATAAGATGAAGAAGGAAAAAGAGAAAGGGAAGGGGAAGAAAAGGGGGGGTAGCGAGATTACGTACACATCTTACTTTACGGATTCTCGCCGTCTGAGATATTTTCTTTTTTTCTTTCTTTCTTTCTTTTCTTTTCTGTTTCTTATTTTTGTTTTCTTTTTTGTTTATTCTTTCTCGTTGTTTTCCTTTTTTTTCCTTTTCATTTCTTCTTCCTTCCTTTCTTCCTTCCTTCCTTCCTTCATTTTTTCTTTCATTCTTTCCTTCTTTCTCTCTTTCAACGTGAAACAGCGGTCTCTGAGTGTATGTCTATCTATATCTCGTTTGAAAAGAGAATAAAGGGGAAGAAAAGAAATGGAAAAAGTGGAAATAACGGGACGAAGAAAGTTGATTGGAGCGGACGGCTTAAGGAAGCTTTCTCTCTCTCTTTCTCTCTCCTTCTCTCTCTCTCTCTCTCTTTCTGTCTATTCGCCTATTCAACTTCTCGATATCCAGAAATCTCCTAGAGGATCTTCTCGGTGGTGGAAGATTCGTCGAAAGCAGACATTGTTCGTTTGGCCTTACTACAAGATTTCATTTGACTTTCATCCCTGCCGGCCGTGAAAGATACCGATATTCGATTCGACTACGACAAAGAGTGGGAATGAGAGAAAGCGAGAGAAGAAAAAAATAATAAAAAAAGGAAAAATAAAAAGAGAGAGAGAGAGAGAGAGAGAGAGAGGGAGACCGAAAAAGATCTATCTCCGGCCATCGTTATTCCTGTGTATATCCGGAGGGTACGGAAGAGGAGTGAACTTAATTGTCGACGACCGAGAGTGCTTCGAAACGCGTTTTCCCTCCTCTCTACCCTCCCCCACACTCTTTTTCTCTTTCACTCTTCTCGTTCTTTTCGATCTAAATTACAAAGGATAGCCCATCGTAAACCGTGTCGGTTTATTAATATTTATCTTCGATTGAAATTCCTTTCGAATTTTTCAACTACGACTATTGCGATAAAGATGAAGAAACAAAAAAAGAGAGAAAGTAACTGTAAATATTCACGTCTCGATTAATACGTAAGAAGAATAATGTTACTAATCATTCGTTAAATTAATCAAATTGAATCGTTCGTGATTTATTTAAATAATAGGATCCCATTGCTAGTACTTAGTTTAATATGAACGGAAGAACGAACTCGTGTATATATTTACGCGAACGTGAGATAAACGAAGAGAAAGAGAAAGACAAAGAGAGATAAAGAGAAAAAGAGAGAGAGAGAGAGAGAGAGAAATAAAAAAGATACGATTAAAACTAATGCGGTTAAAAAGCACGCTCCATGGAGGAATCGCTGCAACGCGTTTTAAAGTAATTCGCGTGTGAAAAAGAGCTCAGGTTTTCTTCAACCATCGTCCAAACTCTTTTTCTCCCTTTACACAGGGAAAAGCGAATACACAGATACACGTACTTACTTACTTACTTGTACAATGTAGAAAGATGAACGTGTCTAACACGAGTGGCCGTGTAACAAAGTACCTGAAACGTTTCTCTCTCTCTCTCTCTCTCTCTCTCTCTCTCTCCCTCTCGTTTTGTGAAAGTTCCTGCTTACTACGCAACAATGTGGAAGGATAACTGTGTAGGAAAACACTCGTGTGGTTCACCAAAGTGCCACTCGGTCCTTCTCGATAGTCTACCGTCTACGATTATGCCATTGTGATAAAGTGCATGTGTACTAAGGTACCCATAAGGTAATCGAATTGTCTAGTGAACCGAGTCCTATGCTGAGTCTCCTCTGGCTCGCTGTACACATTGATATTCACTTACATCTACTTAGATAGTATCTGTACTTACTTACCTTCACATGTACCTACATATATAGAGAAAGTATAAAGGCACGAGATGTATGTACGTTATCGGAAGCCACGTTAATGGCTTTTAAGGTAGAGTTTTTCAAACGCGCTCGACAGGAGCCACAGGTACAACGTTTGTTTTCTACTCCTTTTCGTTTCTTTTTCTTTCTTTCTTTTTCTTTCTCCTTTTTTCTTTTTTCCTTTTTTATTGCGTCTATATTTACTTCTTTACATGCTTTTTTAAATTTACTATTGGAAAAAATTTTTCTTTTCTACTCCTATTCTTTTCTCTTCTTTTCTTTTCTATTCTTTTCTTTACTTTACTTTACTTTACTTCACTTTACTTTTCTTTTCTTTTTTTTCTTCGTGCTTCAAGTGCTTCCCTTACAAAGAACGTACCTAGCTTTAAATAGAAATAAGTGAGTAGTTACCTGAGCACGCATGTTCGCCCGGGACCTGACACAACGATATAGAAAACCCCATAGGAATTTATCGGTTATAATGAGCCGTTTGAACGCATTGATTTTATTATTCTATTATTCTTTTAGAATATTCTATCGAAGAATAATGTACGAGCTATGAAGTATGAGAGAGAGAGAGAGAGTTTTGGCAGCTTACAGTAGAGGAAAATCGATCGAGGTAGAATAATTACCTAGCGATTACGTCGACTGTAACAAATGCTCGCAAAATTACGTTCGATATCGATGAAGTTCAGTCGAAAGCAGTTGCCCAGCAATTTAACAATCGGCGAGAATCGATTCTCGATATAATTACAAGCCGCGCAGAAAGCTCTCTTGCAAATGAGGAGTCGTGAGAGGAGAGAAGAGTAAGAGGGAAAAGGAGGAGGAGGAGGGGGTGAAGGAGGAGGTGGTGGTAGTGGAAGAGGAGAGGGAGGAAGAAAATTATTGTATCGCGCGATTGAACTTCGATGACAAATCATTCGCGAAGAGTTTTGCACTAAATCGGAACTCGAAGTCGATCGAGTTTTCACGGGTGGTGGGGGATAGGAGGGGGAGGGGAAAGAGTAAAAAAAAATGAGACAGAAAAAAAAGATAACGATCGATATTAACTTCCTTCTTCTTCTTCTTCTTCTTTTTTATTTCGATCTCTTTATTTGTTTATTTCCGTATCTTTTTTTTTTCTTTTTTTTTTCCAAAGTTTCCAATCGAAAAGGAGAAGAAAGGAACAAAAAAATAAAAATGGAAAATTTGATCATACGAAATAAATGGTATTGCGTTAGACGAGTTTGTCGTTGGACCTATCGAAGAGAGAATTTATTGGATTTTCGAGATTCGACTAAACGAGAACACGTCTCGGATTTATAAGCTCGTCAACGTTAGATTATCGATTTACAAGAAGGGGAGGGGTGATGAGGAGATGGGGTGGGGGAGAGGTTGGAGGACAATCCGCGAAAATCTGCGTTAAATCGCCCATAATTGCGGGGAATGATTTAATCAGGGAGAATTAGTCGTCTGGCAATCACCGGATAATAGGCGTAAAAGCAGACTGAAACTGAACGTTTCGAACTCAATTAGTCGAACATGGAATTCATTCTGTCCGTTATCGTTCACGTCCGGTTACATCTCGAACGTTTATAAGAGAAGATGTACCACTCGGTCATTGAGATAATGTATATATATATATATAAAACAGAAGGAAAAAAGTATTACTTTTACTTTTATTATTACTACTACTACTATTATTGTTAGTATTGTTGTTATTATAATTATTATATAATTACTACTATTATTCTTATTATTATTATTACAGTTATTATTATTATTGTTATCATCATCATCATCATCATCATCATCATTACTATTATAATTATTATTATAGTACTACTACTACTACTACTATTATTCTTATTGTTATTATTATTATTATTTTATTATCATCATCATCCTCGTCATCATCATCCTCATCATCATCATCATCATTATCATCATCATCATCATCATCATCATCATTATCATCATCATCATTATTATCATTACTATTCTTTTCGCAAGGTATGTACGTGCCACGTACGATTTGATATGAAATCAATGGAATTGTAATAGTATTAATAGTATAATTATCCGCTAATAACGAGGAGTATGAGAACGACGTGTCTAGTTGATTGAAACGTCCTCTCCTTCTTCCTTTCTTCCTTCCTCTCTCTCTCTTTCTCTCTCTCTTTGTTGGCGATAAAAAAAGAGAAAAGAAAAGATAAAATCGATCGATTCTCATTACGTAAGACAGAATCGTATTTCTGGTTCGCATTCGTCTCTTTGGGAAAACTTCAAAGGCAGCGGACGCAGACACTATCTCTCTCTCTCTCTCTCCCTCTCTCTCTCTTTCTCTCTCTCTTTCTCTCTCCTTCTCTCTATTTATCTATCTATCTATCTATCTCTCTCTCTCTCTCTCTCTCTCTCTCTTTATCTCTCCATCTCGATCGTAATTACAACGAATGAACTAACCAGCAAATTAGCCGACTGACAAGCGACGGATAATAGATGCAAGAGGAAACTGAAACCGGATGATTCATGCCTGATTGGACACCGAGAGACGCTTCGTTGGTTCAAATGTAACAATAGACTGCATAATTCTGTCAAATGAGACGCTGTACCTAACGTTGAATGGAATCGGAACGTATACATTTTGTCGCATCGTTGTCCGCTGCCGCTGCCGCTGCCGCTACTGCTGCCGCTGGGTGCTATCGTCGTCGTCGTCGTCGTCGTCACCGTCATCGTCGTCGTCGTCGTTCGTCGTTACTCGCGGTAGTATAGTAGTAGTTTGCGAACATTGTGTTCCTCCCCGTAGAATTCTGAAATTGTTTTCCATGGACGCGTCGAATTGTACTCAACATGATCTATTATAAATGTGTGAGTATGTATGAAGGTGTTTGAGGATGCTTGTGTGTGTGTGTGAATATGTATGTGTACACGCGTGTATGGAGAGTACGAGTGTGAGTGTGTGTGTTTGCGCGCGTTGCGTGTCTCTCTTCAATCAACGAGATCTCGTTGATCGTTTTTAGTGTCTCTTCTAATATGTTCCATAAGAGTATTTACCAAGTAAATACTCGAGAGCAAAGAGTCGGGTGAAACGATGTGAAAGAAAATAATAATAAAAAAGAAACAAAAGGAAAAAGAAAAAGAAAGAAAAAAGAAAATGGAGAAGAGATGAGTGGTCGTAGGGTGGGGAAGGGTGGGGTGGTAAAGGGGGAAATTTAAGAGGAGGGAACATACTAGCAACGACGCGCCCATACGCGTGAACATTCGCTAGAGGAAAAGAGCATACAAAGCATTTAAAAAATGGCGCCGCTTTAAATCATCACGGGGGTACGCCACCGTTAGAGAGGACCAACGGTCCTCCTACCGAATTCGCGTTAAATTTATGTAGACCCGGTAAAATATTGTTTGGAAAATCCAACTGACATTCGGATAATCAGGGGATATTATTAATGTAATCGTCGATAACAAACGTTCCACTACGATTTATCTTTTTCTCACCAGCTCTCTCTCTCTCTCTCTTTCTCTCTCGCTCTTTCTGTATTCACATTTTTGCGTTTATCTGTGACACTTTCATCCCTCTTTCTCTTGTTATAATATATTCGGTTAGTTCTGACTTTTTCTATTTTTATTTATTTCTTCTTTTTTCTTTCAAAAACGAAGCTCAAACGTCCACTCCATGTATAGTCTTTGGTTTCAAAGATCACGAATACAAGCGCTTCGTTTCTAAGTTTTCTCTGTAGATACATATATATGTACACATGTGTGTCATTTGTAAGTGTGTAAGTGGAAGTACACGTAGACCGAATGGACTTGTCAAAAAATAAAAGTTGGTCTTGATAGGCTCTCTCTCTTTCTCTCTTTCTCTCTCTCTCTCTCTCTCTCTCTCTCTCTCTCTTTCTCGTGCAAGTTTGGTATCAAGTTTTCGGTCTCGACCACTCTCAGATAGTCTTTTTGATCCTCTCTCCCTCTCTCTCTCTCTCTCAGTTTTTCTTTTTTACTTCTTCTATGTCCCTTCTTGATTCAATTTCAACGTGTCCGTCCTTCGTATCAGTCGAAAAAACCTGGTCAATGTCAGTTACAGGGCACGTATGTACTACGATCGACGTTCTGATCGTGCTAAGAATCGCGATAATACGATTCCAGAACGATTCTATAAAAGAAGAAGACAGGAAGGAAGACACAGAGAGAGAGAGAGAGAGAGAGAGAGAGAGAGACAAAAAAGTTATACTCTATTTTGTTAGCAGTCTCTTGACAGAGAAAGTTCAACGATCCGAACGAGAAACAATTTTATTAAACGTCGGCCGGTTACTTCCATTTCCTTTTCGAATAGGAGGCCCAGAGCACTTAACGAAGATTCTCTTTGATCCATTTAGAAGTAGTACTACCTACTGCGAGCGTGAATTCGACTTCTTTGATGCAATGACAAAAAGATGAAGAGAGACGGAGATATCGATGGGACAACAATAGCACGAGCGAACTCGACGAACGAAATAATTTGTGATTTCGATTATAATTTTCCTCTTACCATTCCAATTCTCTCTCTCTCTCTCTCTCTCTCTCTTTTTCTCTCTTTTTTTCTTCCATTTAAATTTATCCTTCCCCTCAATTTCCCAGAAGCCAAGATCGTCGAAGATATTGTAAACTTTCTCTCGAATGCTCGAATTTACCAAGAGAGAAAGAAAAAAAAGAGAGAGAGAAAAAGAGAGAGTCGGATTATTCGAAAATATTTTTCTCTCTTTCTCTGCTCAAATCATGGAAAATCTCAAGTGGTGACTCTCTCTCTCTCTCTCTCTCTCTCTCTCTAACTCTTTCCTTTCGGAGTATCTCCCTCTTCTTCACATTTTTATCCACCCTTCACTTTTCCTACATCACGTTCCTCGTGATCGTGTTGGTAACAGTAAAAGCCTTAGCTTTTCTAACCCCCTACCATTACCTCTCTGTCAACGTTCACCCTTAGCTATAGTTACTTTCTTTGACAATTCACGTTAACGCGTGTGGAAACACGCGTATAACTTCAAACCCTTTACCAAAGTTATCCCTACCCAGATAAACGTCTCATATTTTCTATCGTTCTTTTCCCTAACAAAACGCGTTTATTTCCTCCTCTATAACGTATGTAGATGCATATACTATCCGTCTAAGGTATGTGTATATAGGGGAGAGGGGAAGAGTAAAAAAAAAAAGAAAAAAGAGAAAAAAAAAAGAGATAGAAGATAGAAAAAAAAGGATATATATATATGTACGTATATGTGTGTTTGTTGCACACACACTCCAACTTTCTTTTTCTTCCAGAAATCGCGTATATCTCTCACGTATCTTTCACCCCAGATTCCTCTTTCCCCCTCTCACACATCTACCTATCTCCTTCTCCTTCTTCTTCTAACGCCACTATCCCCTTTACCCCACTCACGACTCGCCACTTTATCGTATGTGTTTTCTCTCGTCTTCCTTTTCTTTTCGTTCCTAGCAGCCACCGCCCCTAGAAAACAACCCTCTGTACTTACTACATTCTCAACCTACTACCTTTACCGTCTGTCTTCCTCTCCAACGCGTGTCTGTTACTACTTACATTTTATCCGATATATTTCCTCGAAACCTTCCCTTTCTTTCTTCCTTCTTCGTTTTCTTTTTATTTTTCTCTTTTCTTCTCTTTTTGATGATGATTCCTTCGAGATATTCTTTCTTTGTTACTTTATTTTATTTATTTATTTATTCTTTTTTTATTTTGTCTTTTTGTATTTCCTTTCTCCATTCTCTCGAGAGATATTAAATTATTTTTCGTTAGGATTAATCGACACATATATTTTATATATATATATATATATATATATACGACTAATTTATTTTATTAGAAAATAAAAGAGATTTTTATAGGTAACGAAACTACACGGTTAAATCTGAAAATAATGAATTTACTCTTCTCTTGAAATTTAAGCTCCTTGAAACGATGTACTAGATGGTAACCTCGCGTTCAAAGCAAAGTTTTTATCTCGTGTAAAACAGCAGTAGTAACAGTACCGGTGGCAGAAGCAGCAACAGCAGCAGCAGCAGCAGCAGCAGCAGCGGTAGCAGAAGCAACAGCAGCAGCACTAGCAGCACCAGCAGCAGCAGTGGTGAATGGCCACACAGTGGAGATCCGGACCAGATTCAAAACCGCACTCTAACTAGCTGGTTGTTCTCAGTTTTCGCGAAGAAGTTCAGGGACGTATGTATGTATGTATATACATAGTACGTTCCCTTCTCTTCTTGCTCTCTCATCCTACTATTTCCACTGTCGTCCATGCAACACCTCTCTGTGATTCGATTCCATAGTGTCGAGGACAACGACAATGAAAACTACATCGACAACGACGACAACGATAGCAATGACAAAGATTAAACTGCCGTAATTGCGTTTCTCCGTGAAACATCATTTTCAAACGAATGATTCGAACGAGAAGACCGGAACTCGATTCTGTGTTTCTACTTGCCGATTCATCGATTAATCGACTCTACGAACCTCCACGATCGGAGTTTCTATCGTGACCAAAACGTTTCCGGCCTTACGAAACTAAAACGGTTCTCTCGAGAAGATCTCGATTGAAGACAATTGAACGTGAGAGGAAATATTTTTTTCTAACCGATTACAAAATCGTGATCGAGTAATGAGATTGATCACGTTCGATAATGTAGGTTTCGAAATAGGTATTACATATCTTCTGAGACACGTACTGGAATGAATATAACAGATATTTTTAATAATTCATAAGCATTTCTACATGATAATTATAGCTGAAAATCGATACATACGTGGAATATTTATACACATACATATATATAATATGTATAATGTATATGTATACGTGCAATATTATATATATATATATATATATATATATATATATATATATACATCTATGTATATAACCATATCTGTAATGTATATACCAATTAATTAAAATTCGATCGTTGAAAAAATTTTCAATCGATCAATTACTATCGATCATCGGAAAAACGCAGGAACGAGTTTGTAAGTGAGCAAAGAAAAAGAGAGATAAAAATAGAGAGAGAAAAAAAGAAAGAAAGAGAGAGAAAGAAAGATTGAAAGAGACAGGTTGATATCTCTGTCGCAAGCACGGAATATAAATAACGAGTTATCGGTCTCGCGCCATCTTGTCGCCGCTAGAGAGACGATATAACCAAGACTTTCTCCTATTCCATTCGTATCGTAGGATTCGAAGCAACGCGAGTTTTCCACTTCTAGAAGCCATACTACAGTGATCTCTACATCGTGCCACGTACGTTTCCTTCTTCGGTACCGTTCCACTTGGCGATAATGAGAACAGATACGGCGTAGTTCCACGGATATAAAGGTTTCCTTCTATGGGCTGAAGCCGCTCGTGAAAATAAGCTTAAAGCTCGTCAGGAGTGATTTTTACCCTCATCTTTTCTTCCTTTCACCTACACATTTCCTATTTCCCTTCTTAGGGCTTCTATTTCTTGCAACGTATATCATTTTTTTATTTGAATATCAAGAGATTGATATTTTTTATATTTATTATGCGTTACGATGTTAAAAAAAAAAGAAATGTATTAAAAATATAATATCAGAGATGTGCGATTAGACACGGGATTAAAATTATTATTATTATTATTATTATTATTATTGAATTTTTACATTTCAGAATTTAAAAGTCAGATTAACCTTTCGTTTCAGAAAGGGAATATTTGCGTCGAGAAAAGATGAGAAAGACAAAGATAAAGAGAGATAAAGAGAGACAGCGACAGAGAGAGAGAGAGAGAAAGAGAGAGAGAGAGAGAGAACGAAAGAGATTTTTCCAGAACGTTTGACATTCTTCTTCTTGGTTTCGATCGTGCGAGAAAATTCACTTTTCTTCGGGTTTATTTTAACGATTAGATAAAAGAGTCGTCCGATCACAGGGCAATTTTTAACAGATTCCCGTGTCCCAGGGATCTACAGCGATATTTTTATTCCTCCTTTGCCTTTCCCATTTTCTTTATCTTTCACGTTTGTAGATTTTTCCGTTTCTTTTCTCTCCTATCTCTCTCTCTCTCTCTCTCTCTCTCTCTCTCTCTCTCTCTTCCTCTCTCTTTCTCTTCGATCTTCAGCTCCACCGACTCTGGCTTCTTCGTGTTCCTTCCGGTCCTCGTTTCTCGGCCTTCCTCTCATTCGCTCTTTCCGAGTCCGTATACTTTGACTTCCTGTAACCATCGTCGGAACGAAGTAGCAAAGAACGAAAAAGGGTGGCATAGACAAACTAAAAGAGAGAGAAAGAGAAAGATAGATAGATAGAAAGGAAGAGAGAGAGAGAGAGAGAGAGAGAGAGAGAGAGAGAGCAAGAGTGAACGCAGGAAAGGAGTAAGGAATATTATTCAAAGTAAGATTTACATTTTTACGACGGCGCCATTTTCTACCGAAGGCACCGACGGGAATAGGAATTAGATTCATTTACATACATACGCGAGTTGAAGCTAACACCGAACAAAAATAATATCTTGATTAGTTCGTTTTCTCCGAGACTTTTCTTTCTTTCTTTTTGTTATGCGTCTATTCTCTTTTTCTCTCTCTCTCTCTCTCTTTTTGTCCATCTTTCTCTATCCGTTTCACCATTCTCGCGGTATCAACCGAAAGTCCGAGCGCATCCAAAACTCCTTAACCCATCCGATCTCTACCATACAGTCCTCCCCCCTTCACTCTTTTCTGGGTACTCCCGAAAATTTCAAATTCACTGCAAGCCACTTAGCATATTCCAACGCCTGCTACCGTTTAAGCTGCTTTCACGACTATCACGAGGAAAGAGTAGGATAAAAGCGTTTTACCTATCCCCCACATCTCTCCCTATCGCCATCATCTCCATTCCCTTTTCTACGTTTTGTTACGAACGAGCTAAGAGAAATAGAGAAAAAGGTAAAAGGAAATAAAAGGAAAGAAAGAGAGAGAGAGAGATCATCTTGGACTAAAGGTTTTATACTATTTTGTTCTCTACTCGCTCATTGGAAATGTCCTACGAGGATAGAACTTCGACTACCTTGCTTGTCTGATAATGGACCACCTTCGAACGCTAACCTCTCTTTCTCTCTCTCTTTATCTCTTACTTTTTCTATCTTTATCTTTTTATTTCTTTCTTTCTCTCTCTTTCTCTGACTTTCTATCTTTATCTCCCCCCTCCCTCTCTCTCTCTCTTTCTGACTCTTCTATCTCTTACTTTTTCTATCTTTATCTTTCTATTTCTCTCTCTCTCTCTCTCTCTCTCTCTCTCTCTCTCTCTCTGACTCTCTATCTTTATCTTTCTTTCTTTCTTTCTTTCTCGATTAATCCAACGAACGGAACCAGTCGATCTTCAGGTAAATGGATAGATAGAAAGATCGATCGATCGGTTGGTCGATAGATCGATAGATCCATATATCGATAGATCGATCGATCGATCGATCTTATCCACGAAGTCGTGATATTAGTATCCTCCTGAAAGGTTCTCGCATTTGATGGATCGTCTTTTCCGTCTCTCTCCGATCAGAAAGGCTTGAAGAAGAAGTCATCGTGATTAATCATATGGGTTACAATGGACGATCACTTTCCGAGATAATTCTTCGAATTATCAGGCTACTTACGAACTTATCGATTACGTAACATTCGATGAAAGTTTTCCTCCGTTTTTCTATTTTCTTTGCGACCTTTTTCTTCTTCTTTTCCTTCCTTTTCTTCGCGAAGTTAAGTCACAATCTTTCTTTCTTGGTTAAAACGAGATGGTAAAGTTTATGGGAATATATCGACAAGTGGCAACGTCTTAGATCTTCTCGACCATTCAAAGGAAAATAGGAGAATGCTTGAAGAAGATTTTCGCGTTGGAATATTCGTTGAAAAGGTGCAGATACATTATCGATATAGAGAGCTAAGTACATAAAAGCCGCGGTCATTCACGGGCAGGAGAGTCCGAAGGTATCTCTCTCTCTCTCTCTCTCTCTCGCTCTCTATCTCTCTCTCTCTATCTCTCTCTCTCTCTCTCTCTCTCTCTCTTTCTGCTTTTGCAACGAGAGCACAGCTATAAAATATTCATCCAAAGCTGGAGCGCATCCGTATCGAGTGAACGGATCTCTTCTGAAATGGAAGACCGGAGATATTTTCAGTACGAAGGACACGCTCTCCGATTCAAGATTGATCTAGATTAACATTCTTCCGTTGAACTAGGTAGACTAACACTTAGATACCTAATAAATAAAGAAAATTCGTTAAAGCGTTATGAGCAACAACACTTCGATCTTTTATCAAAGCATACTTCTTTTATCTATTTTCGATTGGGCTAACTTCACCCTCCTATCAATTACTTTATATCATGTTTAATACAAAGATTACATCTGACTTGTTAACTTTTAAATGAATTTCTTTTTTCTATTTCGAAAAAGAAAGAAAAAGAAAGAGAGAAGTGGAGGAAGAAAACGATATCATCGTTATCATGATCATTCTCACCCTCTCATTTCCACCTCCTAGTCCTATTTCATTATGGCATCGGACAGTCCGAGTTCAAAGTACTTGAGAGACGTGTGCTAATTTGACTACGATTCCCAAGTGACCGGCTCGTCCGAGTGCGGTCATCTCGACCCGATCTACCGTATGCAAATTGCAGATGATTGCAGGTTAGGGAGTGCTTTCTTGTTCGGTGCTTCCCCTCATAAAGCGAGTCGAACACGAACACTAACCTACGTATAATGCATACACACACAACCCACACACACACACACACACACATACATATATATATATATATATTCAAATATATATATATACATATATATGCATAAGACACTCATACACACACAAAAGTACGCGCACATATACAAAAGACACACACGCACGCACACATACACAAAAGATACATACACATACACACGTTCATATATATGAACATATGAACAAATATATATTTCGTGTGTATATCTATATGTGCGTTTGTATGTATATGCTGACAACGTTTCTATTCGAGCGTATTCTCTACCTTAATTTTAAAAATCAAGAAAATTGTCATCTCTTCTATGTTCATAAATATTTCGTTATTATTATTATTATTATTATTATTATTATTATTATTATTATTATTATTATTATTATTACTAGTATTATTATTATAGTAATTATTATAATTTCCCCTTAATAATTTCCTTTCTCACTTTTTAGACAATATTTATAATTACGAGGATCACGTTTATAATTATACGGGTTCTCTTCAAAGGCGAATCGCTTCGAGGTAAAAACTTATGCTCCTTTTTCTTTCTCTCCTGTTCCCTCTGTCTCCCTTCTTCGAGAATTACTTTCATACTAATTAACGCTTTTTGACGAACAGATTTTACGAGAATTACCTATATCTTCTCTGTTCTTCTTTTCTCTTATCGTCATCGTGTTCGTCGTTCGCCACGCTCGTCTCCGCTATTAGTTAGTGAAAATTAATTCAAAAGAGAGAGAAAATGTGTATATGTGTGCGTGTATGAATGAAAGAGAGAGAGAGAGAAAGAGAGAGAGAGAGAGAAAGAGAGTGCAAAAAAGCCGATCATCATCATCATCATCATAGTCATCATCTCATCTCATCTCGCTCGCTTCGTCGATCTTGATCGTGACCGATCGTAATATGAGACAAATTATACTCGAAGATTGCACTCGAGTGTGTATAGTCATCGTTAAGAGTCAGTCATGCAGTGCAACGTTTTTTAACTTTTAGTTTCATTTACACGAGAAAAGAATATATAAAGTTGAATATCGAGTTAATTTGTTCGAATCTAAAGTTATCCTTTCTTTCTCTCTTTCTTTTTTTCATTATCTCTTTTTCTCTTTATCTCTATCTTTCTCCATCTCTCTTTCAACTTTTCACACCAACGTGGTTTTTCGAACGACATGAATGATAATCGTGTCTCATCCCATGGCGAAAGAGTCTCGAAAGGCGAGTGTCAATGGAGTCAAAGAAATAGAGTGGAATAAAAGTTAAGTAAACGTTCTTCCACGGGGCAGATTTTTCTCCGTGACTTTTCAGTGCTCTTCCGTGCTAGATTGCCTTCCGGCAAAATGAAAAAGTGCTACCTACTGCAAATATAAAAATTATTTTTCTTCTCGATCTCTCTCCCTTTCTCTCTCTCTCTCTCTCTCTCTTTGTTTTTTATCTCTTCTCTCTCTCTCTCTCTCTCTCTCTCTCTCTTTGTTTTTTATCTCTTCTCTCTCTCTCTCTCTCTCTCTCTCTCTCTCTTTTCTGTCTTTCTCTGTCTTTCTCTTTCTCTATTTATCTATCTATCTCTATCTCTCTATTACATTATTAACGTAAACTATCGATTCTCTTCGACCTAGTTAAGATAGTCAAACAAATTAAATTCTCTCTTTCTCTTATTTAAACATTCTCTCATCTTTACAGCACACATACTAGCTAATCGAAAAATTACTCGTGGGATTTGAAACGTATATCTCCTTTTTGCGCGAATAAAAAGATTTCCCGACGAGTCCCGTATTTTTCGATTTTACGTGACTGTGATACACACACACAGCCATATGTGATATAGACATACACGTAGATACATATATATATATATATACGCACAGAACAACATACATATATATACACAGACACATACATATGCGCGCGCGTACACACTTACATATGCGACTATGCATATTTACTTCCATAAAGAGCTCCTATAGGTATATGTAGCTTACCACGTACATACATAGGATAGTTCCCGTGAGGAAACGCTCGTCGGACCAGTCGAGTTTGTTTACACCGAAAACTCGCTCGTGGGCTCGATTGATATTCGACTCGGTGAAGGACCGGGAGAGTGAGCGGGAGAAAAAAAGAAATTACAAAAGAGAGAGAGAGAGAGAGAGAGTCAAGAGAAAAGTGAGAAGAGAGAGAAAGAAAGAGAGAGAGAGAATAGAAAAACGAAAAGAGAGAAAGAGAGAGAAAGAGAAGAAAGCATCGTTTAACTTTCGCGAAAATATTAAGCTTTTGAACTAGAGAGAGAAAACACACACACATATATATACACACACATACACACGAATATAGAACACAGCAACTTATACACTATCATCCATTATCCTGTTTTGTATATATTTTTCTCTTTCTTCCTCTATCTCGTACAAGCAGCTAAAACTTTAGTAGTGAATAAGAGAAAGAGAGAAAGAGATAGAAAGAGAAAGAGAGAGAGAGAGAGAGAGAGAGAGAGAGATTCTCGTAAGTTAACACGCGCGTTTACGCAAAATATTCAAGCCGCTTAATAACGTTTCCTCTTCCAACACGCTTTAAACCGCACTACTGCATATAAGCGAACACAACGTTTTCTCACTTCTAAACGCATAAACAGACGAACAAACGAATGGACGAATGGATGAACGAACGAACGAACGAACGAATGAACGAACGGATGAACGGATGGAGAAATGGACGAACTGACGAACGGACAAGCACGCATTCCTTTAGTCCCACTTCGTATTTTAATTATGCTTTTTTAGAATCTCGAGTTTCGCGCGTGTACGAAACAAAAATAATTAAAAAGAAAAAAAGAGAACAAAACGAAGAAACTACATAACGGAGGATAAAAGCAAACATTCCGAAATTCTTCAACCATGCTCTTTTCTTTTATTATATTCTCTCTCTTTCTCTCTCTCTCTCTCTTTCTCTCTATTTCTCATTTTCTGTTTTTCTATTTCTCTTTCGTTTGCTCTTTCAACAATACTCCCCTCATTCCATACGTTTTTAATCGTACGTTCCTTATTCGTTTAATTAGATAGCCATTGCGAGCATTATACTAACGAGAAACTTTACGTTATTTTTTCGAGAATATAAATGAATATGTACAGTGACATTAAAGGGTACAAAGATGAGTTTAAGTGAATATGTACAGTATGGTCGTACGAAGATAATTGTTAACCGACACGATTTCGGGTATATGATGTGTATGTTTTATATCGTACGTATGTACACGGATATATCGATATGATTATTTGTAGTTGAGAAATTAACATTTTTTATCGCATAATTATTTAGATATTATAACGAATTTGTTTATAAAATTATATTTAACTTATAATTTATTTAGAAAGAATTTGTTTAGAGAATTATTTTATTTATTATTAGAATATATTTGTTATTAGAATTTGTTAAAGAATTTGTTTTAAACAATTGATCAAATGTATATACGTACGTTTATGCGTATAGCTATACACCTATATGTGTGTACAACAATATATGTATGTGTGTGTGTGTGTGTGTATACGATACGTTTGTATACATGTATATGTGTATTTGCGTGGATAAAAACATGTATACATTTTTACAATTACAACACAATTATTTAATTTAACATGTTTGCGACGAAAAATTTCGTATAACAATTCGTAAGAAATAGTTCACATAGAGATTAATTGTTAGAAACATATTGTTGTTAATAATGGGACTAGAAAAATAGAGAAAAATTTGGTCTTTCAAATGGTCTTTGTTTGAAGCCTTTACTACTTTTATTTCCAGAGATATTGTTGCGTAAAGAAATTTCAATTTAAAAAGAGGTCACTGACTCACTGATCTATATAATCTCTATTTTTAGAAATACATTGCCACAATGACCTACATAAATTCCTGGAATTCGCGATACCGGATGGAAACGCGACATATACATTTTTTTTTACTACTACTACCATTACTCCTACTACTACTACTACTACTACTACTACGTTAATATTACGCTACTGTATACGAAATATGAATGGCAATATTTCGAAGGCGAATATCTTCGAAACGAAAAATCGCAGAGATATGAAACAAAAACTGATTTAAAGAGAAAAATCTCCTCTATTTATCTCTCCATCCTAACACTATTGACATAATAAGAACGATTATGTCAACATTTTTTCTATCAATTTATCTCCCAAGCGTATACATGTTCGACGAATTTTTCAAAAGTAAATTTCTTCGTTAAATGAACTTTTCGATAACATCGAACAATATTTGTTTATATAATAACGTATAAAAGTGCAAATATATGACAAAGTGATCATTTTATTTATTACAATCATTAATTATCTACCTAGATACTTATATTTATACATTTCTATGCAGGAGAAATCTATAATTATTAAATCGTATTATATTTCAAGGAGCTTTTCGAATCGATTCAGGAATTCTAATTATAAACGATTAGTACATTTAGATTCAGAACCTCATTAAATTTCGATAAAGTAGCTATGAATTTGTTAACAAAGGCCACGTTATTTCTTCTAGTTGCCGTTCAATTAATATTCTTTTTATTTTTCTTCATCTTTCTTTCTTTTTTCTCTGTGGGTTTCGTAAAAAGCAGTCCTTTAATGTCGTCGAAGCGAAATGAAAGGAAAAGGAACTAGAAAGATTAAGAAAAAGAGTGAAATAGAGAGATATAGAAAGAAACAGAAAGAGAAAGACAGAAAGAGAAAGAGAGAAAACGAAATGACGTCTTTGAGCGTAATCTTTCATAAGAGGGTAGGCTGTTTTTTCTAACTAATAGCAAGTACCACACAGGTAATTTCTTTCTTCGGAAACGAAATCTTAGGTCAAAGGACAAAGATTGACCCACAACGAGCACTAGTAGCACCACCAGCAGTACCAGTAGTACTAGTAGCAGCAACCGCACCGACCAAGGGTTCCGGCCATCGTATTAAGGAACAAAGTCAGCGAATAAAAAGTCGACCAAAAAAAAAGAGAGAGAGAGAGAGAGAAAGAAAAAAGAAGAAGAAGAAGAAGAAGAAGAAAAGAAAAGTATGTAAATTGCTCCCACGAACGAGATTTTTCCAAAATGAAAGGGCTAACGAACTGACGTAACGAGCTTTCGGTCTATATCTTTCAATCATCTTCGATCGACGAATTCGTGCATTTCTTTTTTCTGACGTTCTCTAAATGACTATAATCTTATTAGAATTGAAGAAAATATAAAGAAAGAAAGAAAGAAAGAACGTGATCTTACAATATTCTTTAGTAAAGACGTAATCGATTAGTAACAACATTAGCGATATTAATTTGATGTAGATTAATTCGACCTTGTATAATTTTATATAACTTAATTTATTTCTACTTTTCCCCTTTTTTTTTTATTCTTTTTATTTTCCTGAGAAAAGACACATTATGTAAAATGAAACTTATTATAATGTGTACAACTATTATATTATATATATTATATAATATTATAACATTACATTATACAATACTATAAATATATTTACATGCTAATAATCGTATGATATCGTAGTACGTAAATCGTAGTATAATATATTATAATTCTTAAGCTCGTTTTAAACATAAAATTGTCAAATATACAAAGATACAAATATCCAAAGATTGCTCGTTAAATAATATAAAATATATACGAGTATGTAACCTAGCAATGTTACGTGACGTTACGTAGAGAATTTTTAAAAGTTAATTTATATCTTATATATCTACCGAGAAAAAGAAAAGGAATGATAATATTTTTAAAGGCAGCTCGCATCATGTAAATTTTTCTCGTTCCACATCTCGACGCACAGTGCTTTCTGCTATGAGTAGATCCTACTAAGATGCAACGCGCATGCGCATTAACATAGTTATGTATTACCGTGCCAGGACGTTAAAGAAAATTTAGGAAGTTAGCATTCTTTAATGTTCTTCTAAGCATATTGCAAGTTTTCCCACCGCCTCCTCTTGGTTTCTGTTTCTCTTCTCGTAACCTCAGAAATTTGAGAGAGAAAGAAAGAAAGAAAAAAAAGACGGAGAAGAAAAAGAAAAGAAAGAATAAAGAGAGAGAGAGAAAGAAAGAGAATGAGAGTGAAAAAAAATAGAAATAGGAAAAAAAAATGGAATATAAGCGCACGAAAACGTAGTAACCGAGAAAAATGTTTCATAGTACGAACAATTCCAAACGAAATTCCTTTTCCGTACCTTTCGGCTCGACGCGGTCGCGTTAGCCGTACCACAGCCGTAGGTACTACTATTCTCTCCATCTTGGTATTTTTATTTCAGTCCAACGTCGACTGCGACAACGAATAGGACGACGACGACAAAGATATTCCTAGGCAATACGTTACCACTCGTTTCAACGAAAAAGAGGGAGAGAGAGAGAGAGAAAGAGAGAAAGAGAAATAAAGAGAGAGAGAGAGAAAATAATTTGTGTATATGTACCATACTAACCGATGGAAGTTCGAAAACAATCGATAAACATTCGTGTTACCCCAACGACTATGTATATATATTAACATAAATTTCATAAAATATGTTATTTCATAGTTTCAAAGATAGAAATAAAATTTATACGCTTCTGTATTTCATATAGATATACGATCTGTCTCATTCTGAATATATTTTTGTATTTCTCTATCTATTTATCCATCTGTTTCCTTCTCTTTAATTTCTTTTTTAATAAAACATTTATATTTTATGCGAACTTATTTGACAACGTGATCAATAAAAAAAGAAAACAAAAAAAAACAAAAAAAAAGGAACAAGAAGAAAGAGAAAAAATTCAATGGAAATATTCTCGCATGGATTTCAAATGGAACATTCGTAGGTAGGACATTCGTTTTTTGCAATAACGACGGACATTAGTCGAGAGAAGTGAGTTAAGCGTAATAAAATGACGTGATGAGAGAGATAATAATCGATAATTCACGATAATTTTCATTTACGGTATCATATAATAAAAGTCAGGTTAGATGTCTACTATATATAGCGATAATATAACGTTTTACAAAATTTTAAAAATTCGTTTTAACTCTAAGTTCTACGACTATCGACTATCGTTCTTCTTACATGTCGACGACGCGTTATTATTAGCTCGTTAAAACAACGAGAATCGTACGTGAATACGTACTTACGTACATACGTTATCATCGTAAATTTCAAAAAAATTTCATCGAAATTCAGTCGTATCCGCATTCAATCTTTCCTCTTAAACGATTTGAAAAATATCAAAGAATACATCATTTATAAGCGTTTAAAGAACGTTAGAAAGAGATGAAATACATGTTTTCTAACACTTTTATATCACAAAAAAAGAACGAATGCTTTTTGTATCCTTATGCTTCTTCGTTCGATTACAATTTGTAATAATATTTATTATAAGATAGACATTATAAGATAGTATAAAAAAAAGTAAACTATTGTGTTCTTCGATCCTTAATAATTTCTTCGATTGTCTTTGAATCGATTGATTACTGATTAACTTTGATTTAGTATGTGTCTAAAGAGTTTATATACGTCTCTCTCTCTCTCTCTCTCTCTCTCTCTCTCTTTTGCTCTTTCTTTTTCTCTCGCTTCCTCATTTTCAGATATATAAAAACTATCCGCTTTTTACGAGGTAGTTTCACAAGAGTCGCGTTTATTCGCCGAATGTGCTGCCGTATGACACTTCGGGGAGCAGCAGCACACCGACTGCATGGCCTCGAAATATACCGTAAAAGCTCAAATTGCGAGGGAGCAATAAAGGATGAGGCTTCGTCGTAGAAAAATCCGACTACCCTTTATCGACCGCGAATCTCAGTGACAATTTCGAATTTTTCCTTCCTCGAGCATCAAATAAGAAATCTCATACATGAATCATGAAAAATAAATACGTGCGTGTATGCGTGCCTGCGCGTGAATACTGTATGATATCTACGTATCATTTATTTTATAATAACAGATTCATTATAAATTAAAGACTAGTTAAATATTGTCTTTTAAAAATGATACAAAAAATATATATATGTGTGTGTGGATGGATATGAGTGGATATGAGTGTATATGGGTATGTGTATCTGTGACTATTTAAGTATCTTTTGTTTCTGTAAATAATCTATTTTACTTTTTCTTATCAAACGTTGAATCGAAATATGCTATGTAAATAATACATAATACGTATACGTAATATGTATACTATTTCTATGTATAAATGAGATACTTTGCCCTTGTGAATAATTATTTTTCTTTCTTTTCCTTTTTCTTTTAAATTCCTAAATAAAACACAATATATAGAGAGAATGTCGAATCGAAAAAGATACGAAATAATACGTAATAAATTATTTCTATAATTATCTCTTCTTCTCAATTAGCTGAAATTCAGAGAATGTTGAATCCAAAAATATAGAAAATAATAAGTCATACGTATACCATACGTTTATATATATATATATATAGGTATAAATATGCTCTTATTCCTATAAATAATCTCTTCTTTTAACCCCTCCTAAAAGGATCAATTAGAATTCAGAGAACGTTGAATTGAAAAAGAGAAAATAATATGTCATATATATATATATATATATATATATATATATATATATATATATGACATATTATTTATATAAGTTTATATATATAATATAATATATAAGTTTATTTTTTTCTATAAATAATCTCTGCTTTTAATTCCTGTTAAAAGGATCAATCAGAATCTAAATAACATCGATCGAAAAAGATAGTAAATAATGGGTGCTACAGATATTAAAATTTTTATGTTTATTCTACAAATATACAAGTACCATTGTTTCTATAAATAATCTTTTTTTTTAATTGCTTTTAAAAGGATCAGTCGAAATGCACAAAACATTGAATCGAAAGAGATAATAAATTACATATGATAATATACTTATATTTTATACACACACACACACACACACACACACATATATATATATAATACAAAGAATTCAATAAAAAGTATTATTATAATTATTGTGAAATTTAATAATTTCTTCGAAAAATGTTGTGACAAGTCAATTATATTTTGGAAAAATACTTTATCATAAATTCACCTGCTTACAGCTAATCATTCAAAAGGGCAAACAACCCACTCGAAAATCTTAAATGAGAACAAGGATCAAGTAGAATATCATTCGAAAGTTTTTTCAATTCATTTTATAATGGCGCTATTTTTTTTTTATTTTATATCAATAATTTCATAATATAGTTATATTTATACTTATATTATACCTATATAAATACATAAATATGTTTATTCGCGTAAGTAATATCTTTTTTAAATCCTGTTAGCAAGATCAATCGGAATTCAGAGAATGTCGAATCAAAAGAAATAGTAAATAATAGGTGATATATATATATATCAAACATTTATATTTATATCTGTAAATATAAGTACTTTTGTTGATGTAACTAATCTCTCCTTTCAATCCTTGTTAAAAGGGTCAGTCGAAATACAGAGAATGTCGAATCGAAAGAGATAGTAAATAATAGATGATAAATATATCTCTACTTACATTATATCTATATCTATGTATATAAATATATATATATATATATATTATATATATATATATATCCCTGTAAATAGTCTCTTCTTTTAATTCCTATTAAAAGGATCAATCGGAATGCAGAAAACATCGAATCGAAAAAGACCGTAAATAATAGGTGATACATGTACCATATATTTATATATATATATATTTATATATATATATATATATATATATATATATGTATATATATATATATATGTATATATATATATATTTTTTTGCTCCTGTAAATAATCTCCTGTTTTAATTCCTTCTAAAAATGACCATCTAAAACAACCTTTTAAAAGAAACCGTCGAAATTAATAGAATATTGAATCGGAAGAGACAGTAAATTATGTATAATACGTATATCATATATTTACAATTATTCTATATATATATGTGTGTGTGTATGTATATATGTATAGTAGAAAATATCCCAAAAAAATGTATTATTATAATTATTATGAAATCTGATAATTTCTTCGAAAAACGCCAAGAAGAGGTAATTTTGTTCTCAAGGAGTACAGGATTATCATAAATTCATCCACCAACCCCTCAAGAGAACTCAAAACCTCCTCGAAAATCTTAAATTTTGAACAGGGGTCAAGTAGCATATCATTTGAAAGGTCTTTTAATTCTCTTTACAATGGTGCTTTCTTTGCTATTTTGAATCAATAGTATGATGTTACAATTATATTTCTATTTATATCTATATAAATATATAAGTAACTTTGTTCCTATAAATAATATTTTCTTCTAATTCCTGTTAAGAGGATCAATCGGAATGAAGGGAACGTCCAATCAAAAGAGATAGTAAATAATAGATGATTTATATATTATATATATATATATCATACATTTATATTTATATCTGTAAATATAAAAAGTAGTTTTGCTTCTGTAAATAATCTCTTCTTTTAATTCTTGTTGAAAAGATCAGTCAAAATGCAGAGAATGTCAAATCGAAAAAGATAAAAAATAATATGATATATATATATATATACATATGTTTATATCATATGTTTATATTATATTTATATATATCTAAATTCGAATATGTGTGTATGTGTCTTATTGTGTGTATGTGCGTATGTGTGTATATTCTTGTTTCAGAAAATGATTTAATTCCTGTTAAAAGAATCAGTCGAATCGCAGATAACGCTGATTCGAAAAAGATAATAAATTATATGTGATACATATATCATATATTTATATGTACAATATATTATATATACAACATATATATAATATTATATAATTTTTGTTCCAACATTTATATTTATATTTATTTATTATTTATATTATACATATATATATATATATATGTGTGTGTGTATGTATGTATGTATGAATATATGTATATACATAATATATAATATTTGTTTCTATAAATAATATCTTGTTTCAATTTCTGTTAAGAGGATCAGTCAGAATTCAGAGAACGTTGAATCGAAAGACATAGTAAATAATAAATAATACTATCATACATTTATACTTATATTATATATATGTATATATAATATTTTTTCCTGTAAATTATCTTCTTTAATTCTTGTTAAAAAGGTCAGTCGAAATGCAGATGATTCAGAGAACGTTGAATCGAAAAGATAGTAAATTACATTTGATACGTATATCGTATATTTATACATACACACACACATACACACACATATATATATACATATGTTTATATATAAATACCTTTGTTGCTGTAAATAATCTCTTCTTCTAATTCCTGTTAAATGGATTAAACGGAATAAAGAGAACGTCGAATCGAAAGAGATAGTAAATAATATCCTTGTCCGTAGATAGTGGATCGAAAGGCATTCGTTAAATTAATTCGACGTCGTGTAAGGTTGAGCGAATTACAAGGGTTCTGTTAGAATGCGGAACGCCCGCAGCACACGCTACCTTCCCTCTTATCGATCTATCTACATATCCGTCTGTCTATTTGCCCGTCTTAGTTTCGCACACAGCATCTTCTTATCTCGTGTTCCTTTCTCAAGGGGAAGGAAAATCGTGTTGGAAATGTCGACTACAAATATTTCCAAGAAGACAACGCGACCGATTCTATCGTGATAAATCGTAACTATTAGAAAAATCTTGGCTCGTTAACAAGATGCAACGATAACATAACTATAATTATTTCATTTATTTATTTCTCTCTATATATATATATATACATATATATACAGAACTCGAAGATATCGATTTTATATATTCACATATTTGCCTTTCCAAAGTTGACTGAATCAACGAATCGCAACTTTTTGGATAATCAAATTTCCGCTCATCGAGAAAGCACGCGAGCAATCAATCACGTTCGACTCAAAAGCAAAATCGAATTGATCGTCGATATTTCTCTGGAATTTCTTTTTTTTCTACGTTTTTATTTTCTCCCTTTTTATTTTCTTTTCTCCTTTTTTTTCGAAATCTATCCATCTCACTCGTTCGTATTGACTCGTCAAGCTAGACTCGTTCGACGATTCGCGTGGCCACCTTTCTCTCTTTCTATCTCTCTCTCTCTCTCTCTCTCTCTCTCTCTCTCTCTCTCTCTCTCTCTCTCTCTCTCTCTCTCTCTCTATCCCTACCTCCCTCCTCTCTCTCTCTCTCTCTTTCTGTCATTCCTTTTCTCGTGAAGCACCAAAAACTATACCGCACAACGGGGGGCATAAATCGATAGGAAACAGAATTCATCCGTAGCTTCGAGCAGCACCCTTTAGTAATTTGTTAAGAGTTCTTTTGCACTCTTCGTATACGTATGTATTCAAGTAAAAATGCATACACATGTGACTCTTTTCAGAATCGAAGGATCAAGCTAGATGCACGCGTGCATCTAAAATGAAAATACGATCAAAGCGAATATCAAAAATGTTTAAATGTTAACATTTATTATTCAAACTTATACGATTAAGATCGTATTATTTAAATTGATGATATTCTGATAGAAGATAAAAAATATTACCTTTTAAATAGTCCATTTTGGTTACTTTTAAAATTGGTATACATAATGTACATGTCGTATATGTATTCGTATGCCTGACACGTTTCTCCTGGCGCAGGTATGCGCCGATTTTTGCATTTCCTTCGATCGCTCTATTCCTTTTTTTTCTCTCGTCTTTTTCTCGCCTATGATTTCCTTTTGTTTCGCATTAAAACCGCACGTGTCCGCACTGCAGAGACATTGGGAACCGACAAGCGTACGCGTGCGCACAGCATGTAGCTTCCGTGCATGCGACAAGCTGAGAAAGAATATATATATATATATATATATATATATATATATACATACACACATACATACATATATATATATATATGTATATATATGTATATATTCGTCTGAAGAACACAGGTGAACATATTAATAGATAACATTCAGCGCATACAAACGTCATTCTCGATTAACGAATGCGCATGTGCATAAAATGATCGTGTGTGTGAGTGTGTTAAACAAATATTTCCGAACGAATTTTACTCATTCATTCATTCATTTGTTCGCTTGACATCGCATAACGTGCATGGTCGCATGTGGTTTACCAAAATGGCATATCAGGGTTGATATTTATCGAATAAAAAAATACAAGTTACAATTAAAACCGATGCAATTTACGTATGGATCTTGAATTTTCCGAGAAAAATAAAAAATGAATAAGAGAACGGGAAAGAAAAAAATCATTGCGAGATGGAGTTTAATCGATATAAACGTATATTATTTCGTTTAATAATCGAAATAATAGTTCCCGTTAAGGGGGTTTCTCGCGAGCTTCGTGAATACGCACGTGATATGCATAACCGATTACTCGAGGGATTTGATAAGAGCACGTTCTATATAATGTATACGTACATATATATAACTACATATAATATGTGTGTATGTGTATGTGTGAGGACGAATACTTTTACGAAGACGTCTTTTGGTCGCATTCGCCTTCTGTTTGAGATTATCGCCTTCAAAGCGCGAAACTTTCAAAGTTTCTCTCCTCGACCCTCTGAATTACCGATAGCCGGATCTCGACGATTGTTATCACTGTATGTAAGGCATTTTCTTATCCTTTTACGGCTTTGAAGCTAGCTCCTTTAGGATAACGGAAAATTCCATCGCTTTTACAATTGAACTTTTGAAATTTTGCTTTTAAGTCACGTAAAACGTATAGTTATATCTGGGATTAATAACTATTATTTACATTATGTACGTAACAATCTTTAAAAATAATCACTTGTATTTATTTTATATTATTTTTATTTATGATTATTTCTAATGGTATTTTTGTAAAATATATGATCAATAGATATATGTGAATATTTTGTATTCAATATAAATAATGAAGTGTCAGAGTTGGATCTGGGTTGTATAACCTATATTACGTAATGATATTTTATTATAAGTACTGAGCTAATATTTGGAAATGCTGAACCAATAAATAGCACCCTAAAATAATTATAACAATTGCAGAGGTCTGATGCTAATGAAATTTATGTTCGTAAATTATTCAAAAATACAATATTTTTATTCATTATGGCCCAACTCGATGTCTTATTTATTATCCCTTAATTTATAATTACAAAATTCTTGCCACTTAAATAAAATATTTCGTAATAAGGGGAATTCTTATAAAGCTTTTTTTTTTAATTCCATCTTCAGATTTAAGTATAAAGAAAATAAAATGCAACATGATATTAAAAAATAAGAAACAAAAAGAGAGAAAAAGAGAGAGAGAGAACGAGAAAAAGTTACACTATCTTCGTTATTAATACAAGTTTAAGTAGAAAAAAATATCACTCTCATAATTACACAATTTCTATTTAAAAACTATTTTTCATAAAAGCCTTGATATCTCAAAACGCTATTGTTGTGACATAACTCTCTCTCTCTCTCTCTCTCTCTCTCTCTCTCTCTTTCTGTTTCTCTGCATCCCTTAGTCATTACAAATTAAAACAAATTTAACTAGTAGTTATTAATCAATACTTTTTTTTTATACTGAGAGTCCGTTATGAAAAATACTGACATAGATAGTTCATTAAAAATTCGCAAAGTTAAATTTGTCTCTCTCTCTCTCTCTCTTTCTCTCTTTCTCTTTCTCTCTCCCTCTCTTTCTTTCTTTCTCTCTTCTGTCTATCTACTTGTCCGTAGTCATTAATATTGTATTACGAATTAGAATAAAAACAATCTTGTTTCTTGATTTATTTTTTCCTTACTTCTTTACATGAAAGCTGTTTTTCTCTTATATGAAAAAGAAGGAAACAGAGATAAAGAAATTATACAACGACTGTACATCTCCGAGTAGAAATTGGAAGTAAGAGCAGTCGTTAATAAATATTTCTTTTACATTGAAAGACTGATGGAAAATATTGATGTAGATATTTCATCAAAGATTTGCAAAATTGAATTTATCTCTCTCTCTCTCTCTCTCTCTCTCTCTCTCTCTCTCTCTCTCTTTCTCTCTCTCTTTCTATAATCATTAATATTGTATTACCAGTTAGGATAAAAACATTCTTATTTCTTGATTTATTTCTCCTTTTCGATGTGAAAGCTATTATTCTTCCCTTTCAAAAAAAAAAAAAAAATAAATAAATAAATAAGATAAATAAAAAAGAATAGGAAAAATAAAAAAACGGTTGTGCATCTCCGAATAGAAATTGGAAATAAAAGCAGTTAATAAATATTTTTTTTACATCGAAAGATTCTGCAATGAAAGATACCGAGATAGATATTTTATTGAAGATTCGCAAAGTTGAATTGTACTCTCCCTCCATCTCTCTCTCTCTCTCTCTCTCTCTCTCTCCTCTCTTGCTCTTTTTTTCTGTACTCATTAATATTATCTTACGAATTGAAATACAAACAAAATACAAACATTCTTATTTCTTGATTTATTTCTTCGCTTCAACGTGAATGCTTCTTTTTTTTTCTTTTCGTCAAGAGAAAAGAGAGAGATAAAGAAAAAGAGAGAGAAAGACAGAGAAAGATAGAAAGAAAATATAAAACCGCACGAGTAGAAATCGGAAGTAAATCTATGCTCGCGTATAAGATTCTCGATGCGGCAGAGCGAAAAACGCATCGCGTTTCTCTCTCTATCTCTATCTCTTTCTTACGTTTTCTCACTGTCTGTCGGTGCCACGCGTTTTACCCAGGCACCGAAAACTGTACGAAGCTTCCGTCGAGAGATTTTACTTTCAAATCTCATCGGCTCCTTCCGCAGCCTTTCGATTTAACGACGTACGATTGAACAATGTGTTAGCAGGCGCGTAGAAAATGGTGGGGGATTTAAATATTTGCGTTTTTATCCGTTTCATGAATAAAAGATGATCTCTCTCTCTCTCTCTCTCTCTCTCTCTTTCTCTCTCTCTCTCTCTTTCTGTTTTTCTCTTTGTCTTTTCTTCTTTTTATCTTACACTCTATTTGTCTCTTTTTCTCTCATGCGTCAGGATTTCAATATATCGATAACATCACAGAAAGTTTCTTTTTCTCTTTCTCGTACACACACACACACATATATATATATATACATACATACATACACGCATACACACACACACACACATATATATGTCTACGTATACAGATACAGTTTTTTATTTTACAAAGTATGACTTTATCAGGAAAACGCCAAAGGATATTTTTACTTTCCTTTTGCCTCACAACAAACAAC
Source organism: Vespula vulgaris (assembly GCF_905475345.1). NCBI lineage: Eukaryota > Metazoa > Arthropoda > Insecta > Hymenoptera > Vespidae > Vespula > Vespula vulgaris. Next base: position 337,242 of record NC_066589.1, read on the forward strand.
AAGATAAAGAGAGAGAGAGAAAGATAGAGTGAAAGAGAGAGAAAAAGAGAGAAAGAGAGACAGAGAGAAAAGGAAGAAGGGTTTACCAGGAAGACTCGCACCCTCGTCATCGTACTTTGGAAAGGCGTAACGATGCTTGGCTGTTGGTTCCCGTCGTCATACGTTATTGCACATAAAGGTGACGCGAGTTGAATACGCAACACACACACGCACACACTACATTCGCACTAACGTATACGTACATACAATTCCCTAAGAGGGTGGTATACGAGAGTCAAATAGAGAGAGAGAGAGAGAGAGAGAGAGACAAAGCAGAGACAGAGTTTCGTAGAATGGAGCTTATGCTCGTGTCATGGACCACCTATCGTCCGGCACTATTATTAAATTATAAACGTATTCGACATACCGACGTACGATCTATGTACATACGTTCACGAAACTCTAAACACGTTCGGCACATACCATGCTCTAATACACTCTGCCATTTTCAATTCCGAAAACGTTAACGAGGAAAGAAGGGTGACATTGTTCGAATAACATTTCTTTTTTTCTCTCTTTCTTTTTGTTTTACTATATATGTGTGTGTGTGTGTGTGTGTGTGTGTACATATATTTCTTCATGTTGAAAAATATTTACAAATGTCTATACCAATGTTAATTTTTTGCTTATTGACGTAATCGTTAATATTTTTATTATCTACTATGCAAAAATATTTACTTGCTTACTTCGTCCTCTTGTATCCTTCTATGTTTCTTATCAGTAATCGAAGTCGGGTCGTTATCGAGTAAACATCGTACGATATCGAAAGCTAATCGCAAGCTTTAATATTGATTATCTATCTTTTTAAATATTACTCTTTTCATCGCGTAAAACTTATAATTATGTTTTATATAGGTAGTTATTAATATTGAAGAAAACTGGTATACGATAAAAATGTAATATCTATTATGTTAAATACGATATACATTATACGCGTTTATATGAATTTTTTAAATATTCATAGTTACGCACAATTACATACAATTATGCAAAGTTTATCATTGACAACAGCTCTGTTTTTTCTTTATTTACTCGTATAATTCAGAAAACTTAATGGACCAACTTTTTTGCTCGAATGAAGGATACGTACTTGCATAAAATTTCTCGAGTTTCATGCATTTCGAGCAAGGATATATATATATATATATATATATATATATATATATATATATATACATACGCACGCATATACACGAATACACATATAAAACGTGTAGAGGGCAACGCAAATTGAAATGTTTCCTGTGTTTTTTATGTCGAGTACGTTCTCGTTTGCCGCAGAAATTCGTCGAAAGTATCGGGGGGAATAAAATCACAATGTCCTTCGGCGTTATTAGTTTTGCTCGAAAATAACGTTGATACGCTTTACTTTCGTATTTTCTTTTTTTTTCTTTTTTTCTTTCTTTTATTTTCTTCCCTTTTTTTGTTGTTTTCATCGCGAACTGTAAGCCCATTTCACGTTGATGTACGATAAATTATTACCGAATTGTTGTTGTTGTTCTTTTTTCCTTTTTTGGTTTTCTTTCTATGTATCTCGTTTTATCTCTTTTTCACACTTCGTGATAAACGATTCGATGTCATTGCTAGACGATCAATTTCTCGATCAAATAATTCGCATCGAATCTCCGAGGTCTGACAGTTCGACGTAATATTCGAGATGACCGTTAAATTGATAAACAATAAATTTGATTAAATCGATTTGTCCGCATACAGATAGGTAGGTATGTATATTTATATGTGTATAAATATATAAATATATTATACATATATATATGTATGTATGTATGTATGTATATTATATATATATACCGGTATTGTGAATTTTGAAAAGCTCTTTGCCGCCGCTCGATGAAACCATAAAAGTGCCATTAATGAAGTCGTTGCAATTACGCGTATCACCGACAATTGATTCTCTCGAAATCACGTTTTCCGCCAATTTTCGTTTAGTCGTATAGTCGCATACATACGTACAAATATGCATACATATTTTTCGAGTAATAAAGAGCTCTCTATGATATAATACCGTAGATATATTTTCCACTTTGATTACGTAACGTTCGTGATTGCAATGGTTAAAAAAAGATGAAGGAAATAAAAGAGAAAGAGAAAAAGAAAAAGAAAAAGAAAAAGAAAAAGAAGGGAATGCAAGAGATTGCAAGTCGTAAGATCGTAGCGTAAAAATGGCGCTTTATCCACGCCAAAAACTTTTGACATTCTAAACGACCGCACGTGGAAAAAACCTTTAGTAATACTGGTGACTCTTATAACGGCAACGGTACCGACTTGTACCGACACATATCTCTAACCTTAATAAATTCTATATAGAAGATAGAGGAGAATGTGTGTAAAGGAAAGCTTGAGAAAGTTATTTCCTCGACAGATCGACGAGTTCATTCGCTTAACAATTTCAAAGCTCTCGTATTCATGCTTTGTAATTTCACTTGCGATTTGTAATAATTCTCTTTCTCTTTCTCTCTCTCTCTCTCTCTCTCTCTTTCACTCTCTCTCTCTTCTCATCAGATTCCATTGGAATGGCGTCGTAAGTCTGGTGAACTGGCGAGGAAAACACGTAGACACGAACTGGAACAATCTCGTTCCCATAGAAAGTTCTCCAGGACTAATAATAATCGTCGGAAAGAGGAGGAGGAGGAGGAGGATGAGAAGGAGCATGAGGAAGAAGAGAAGAAGGGGGAACAGGGTTGGGAGTGATGGAGTGAGAGAGGGAGAAGGAAGGGGAGTGGCAGGAGCAATTAATAGCAACTACAATCGGCTAACTCGATCTATGCTTCTCTCTCTCTCTCTCTCTCTTTCTCTCTTTCTCTCTTTCTCTCTCTCTCTCTAGCTTTTCCTCCAACTGGTCGCTTTGCGGTTATGCGGAAACCTGTTGAGAGGCTCGTAAACGCGCTCATCCATGCGAGAAAACGGGCCGGATGCATAATGCGCTTCCTCGAGCTCTCCTCTCTCTCTCTCTCTCTCTCTCTCTCTCTCTTCTCTCACCCAGAGAAAAGTGGGTGGTGGATGGTGGCTTAGAGAAGGGATGTTGGCGGTAGCAACGGTGGCTACCACCGTTGGCTCCTTTCCTCTCGATCGTGAAACCAGAGAGCGGGCGTTTATGGTGGTTGGTAATAAGGGAGAGAGGAGGAAGATGAAGATAGAAGAGAGGGTTAGAGCTTAAACCGAAAAGGTTTCTCTTTACGAAATTAACACCTTCGTCGAATGCTTCATCTCCCTCTATCCATCTCTCTCTTTCTCTCTTTTTCTCTCTCTCTCTCTCTATCCATCTTTCTCTCTCTCTCTCTCTCTTTCTTTTGTTAAATGAACAAGTGAAAGAAGTAGAACATATGTTCCGAACCGAGAACACTACTTACTTTAAATCGACAACGAACTCAACTTTTCTTCCCCTCTCTCGTTCCAACTCCAACGAGTCACTCGTTATACTTCTTAGTCCTCCTTTCCTTGCACACCTCCGGTGCAAATAAAAAGTCCTATGTCCTTCTCTCTCTCTCTCTCTTTTTCTATCTAACATTCTGGCAGCTAACCGTCCAGGTGTTGCCTCCCCTTATTGACAATGACTCGGGCTGTTAAAAAAAAAAGAATACGAGCCTGTTACGCACTCATTCACTGTGCACTCACCCTTCCCACGTACTTTCTCACCCCTCTTCCTCCTCCTCCTCCTCCTCCTCCTCCTCCTCCTCTTCCTCCTCTTCTTCTTTCTCTTCCTCCTCTCTCTTTCGGCACTTCTCTCCTTTCTTTCTTTTTTCACTCTCCCGTCGTGCTTTATTAATCAAACGCGTGCACCGAAAACATAGGAAGGATCCATAACAACGGTGTACTTAGCTTACACCGTCAACGATCTAATTACGATTAATACCAGGACAATGATCAACCCTTTGACCAAGCACTTCCTTTCGACTCTTTTAGATTCTCAAAAGTTAACAGAGAAATTAATCGTAATACGTTTCATTAGGATCTTTAACCGATCTATCATTCAATGGTCTATTTCTTTCGAAAAGAAATTAAAAGGAGAAGGTTAAGTCGGACCTTTCTGTTCGTTAATCGATCGAGCTGGGAAATCATAATCGCAGCTGCACATTCGGATGTAGAAACGAACGAGAAGGACAAAGAGAGAAAGAAAGCAAACGAGAGAAGGAGAAAGAATCATTTTCTATAGAAAAAAGTTGTTGAAAAACTCGAGTCCCCCCCTCTCTCTCTCTCCTTTTTTTTTTTCTTTTTTCTCTGTAAGTGTAAAATCAAAAGAAAGCAGACGACTTACGTTTCAAACATCAAAAGAGTGAGAAAAAGGAAAATACTTACTTCCTTCTCCTCCTCCTCTTCTTCTTCTTCTTCTTCTTCTTCTTCTTTTTCTTCTTCTTCTTAAGAATTTATTGACTCGGACTCTTGACGGAGCTTTGCGCGAAGTATTGCACCGATCGAGTCGTGCATTCTTCGATACGACGAGAGAGAAAGAGAAAAAGATATAGAGAGAGACATTCGTTCTCTCTTCGTATTGCGTACTACCTACGTACTTACTACTGCGAGGCAAAGGACATAGTCAGAAACAAGAGGAATTTTATTTCATGACCCGTACGTAGCGACCTACCAAAGTGAAAACCTCCTTTGTACTTGGTTTCAACCCTTGGATCCTCCTCGAATTCCCAAACTACAATATCCGAGCAAACGTTTCGGATACCATGTTCTTCTGAAGCTACACCTACACGTACGATACCCATCCTCCCATTTTCGTCGATAAATGACATCGTCCAAAGTTTCGATGACATTGCGATGACTATAGTCATCACTTCGATTAATTATCCTAACTTGCCTTACGTGTATAGTCTGCCAAAGCTAAGATGATTAATTTCTCATGGCTTCGACTAACGAAAACTTTGTCTCGAGTTTGCCGACGACGACGAGCCGATTATCATCGAGTAACGTCACGTAACTTCTTTTTTTTTTCTTTCTCTCTCTCTCTCTCTCTCTCTCTCTCTCTCTTTTTATTTTTTTCTTTCTCCAAGATTTTAACTTTGTTGTAAAAGAAGAAGAAGAAGAAGAAGGAGAGGAGGAGGAAGAAAAGAAAATTCGTTGTTCGGTTCAAGGACTCGAATGTAAAAATTTTCGTGAGCCAAAAAAGATAAGGGAAGAGAAAGAAGAAAAGGAAAAAAGAAGAAGAAGAAGAAGAACAAGAAGCTCACTTAAGTCTATTCTCAAGGACAATGAGAAAAGTCTTGAGAAATTTTTTAATAAAGTAGCTTTTATATTCTCTCAGATATGTATACGAGACGCGTGTAACCTTCTCTGTACATACATTATATTTGTATATTTTTTTTAAGTATTTGTAAAGCATCGTAAAAATAAAGTTAAAAGAAAAAAAGCGATTACATCTTAATATCGTTTTAAATCTCAAATTTATATTGTCTAGGTTTATCTTGGTCTAGTGCGACTCGATAGGATACGATAAAAAGAGAGAAAGACAATGAACGGATAACGAAGGTTAACGTTGAATAATTCTTAATGACGAGTTCAGTATTGTCCATTGATGTTAGAAATCCTCTTTTTTCCAGGTTACTTACTCTTGTAGATAATACTCTTGCCGGTAGAAGTAAAGAAATAAATTGCTCTTAATATTTATCCGTACGTACGTACGTACTTACTTACTAACTTACTAACTTACTTACCTACTAACTTATCTACCAACCTAGGTATCCGCCCTCGAGTATATTTCCAACGTTCACGATTGTTCCTTTTCCATTGTCAGTCAGAGCAGTAGTGACGATTGTTAATTCGAACAATGCGACTCCTTTAGGTTTAACGATGATGGTAGTGGTGGTGGAGATGATTGTAGTGGTGGTAAGCGGTAGTGGCGTGGTAAAAAGCCCTTTACGAGTCCCTCAATACGTTTAGCCGACCTATATTTTAAATCTAAGATTTTGCTGCTTTTCAAGTATTTCCTTGAAAAAATTAAGAGAAAATTATATAAGCAACTCTACCTAACCCTTATTTTCTTTCTTTCTTTCTTTCTTTCTTTCTTTCTTTCTTTCTTTCTTTTATTCTTTCTTTCTTTCTTTCTTTCTTTCTTATTTTTTTTTCTTTTTTTTATCCTCGCATGTATTGTCACCATCCCTTTATCCCATCCAATGATGAGATGCGTTATATCTTCGTCATTGTCACCATTCAAAGCTTCGTTCGTCCTTCTCTCTCCCTTCTTCCCACCCTTCTCCTCATCACCCCCACCCCATTGACCTGAAGTGCCAGTTCGTTGCTAGTTAAGAACAGGAAGGAAGCAGAGGAAGAAAAGAGGGGGAAGGAGGATAAAAAAACGAAAGAGAAAAGAAAAATCGAGAGAATGTGATGATGGAGTAAATGTAATTAAGAAAGGGAAATTAGTACTGGGAGGGGAAAAAAGAAAGGAAAAGAAAAAGAAAATAGAAAAAGAAAATAGATGGCTTCGAACGAATCTATCCTTTAAAGACGAGTAACATTATTACGTGTAAATTAGTTTCCCCTTGTTTTTCTTATTCCTTTTTTTTTTTTTGTTCTTTTTTAATCTTTTTTCTCTCTTCTTTCTCTTTTCTTTTCTTTCTTTAAATTCAAGAAAAATGATCCCAGTTAACTACCACTATCAAGGATTGAAATGACTAACGAACACTAGACAAATTTATCCTCGGACGTAACGATCGAAAAGGTGATAATTGTTTTCGATTCGTGTAGACGGGATAGAAAAAACTTTTATTCGCCGTCAAAGTGAAACAAAATGAAATTTAATTGCTTCCTGCGGGATTCGCATGGGGGAAGGAGAGATTTAAAAAAAGAAATGGAAAACAAAGAAAAAAGAAGGAAGCGAAAGGAAAAAAAAAAGAAAAGAAGAAAAAACAGAGAGGAAGAACAAGAGAGAAAGAACAAGAGAGAGAAAGAGATAAAGAGAATTCGCCAAAGGCTTTTATGGATTTACCAATGCGAGTTATTATCCACCGTGGAAAGTGCAACGATGCACGCGTTACCAGAGTGCATTCATGTGTTCGATTGCTCTTTACAATTTCCTGGTTTATCATCATTCTCGTTGATGCAACGAGACACAACTCATAACGAACTTCATAGCCGACGAGTTAAACCAAACCATTCTTCTTCTTCTATTTCTTCTTCTTCTTCTTCTTCTTCTTCTTCTTCTTCTTCTTCCAGTTTCTTTCTTTCGGAATTCTCTTGAAGAAAGTCAGGAAAGCGTATAGAAGGCACTATCTATGTATGTTTATATATATATACATATATAGATATGTATGTACATTTATTTTCGCTTTATATTCCATATCCGAAAAGTATTCAGGTTCTTAACGGTGTTACGCGCGCGAATAGGACACGAACGAGAGATAAATCTGAGGAAGGAAAAAAAAAGAAAGATATTCTATTCGTGGTATAGTGAGTAAGGAAAAGGGGTAAGATATAAGATATAGAGTTGAGAAGCGAAAAATTCGCTCGGCTGTCTCGTGAACGAAAAGAAAGAAAAAAAGGTTTGCGGGAGGAAGGTGGTTGAAAGAAACATAAATTTCTCCAAGTAAACTTCGAGATCTAGTTGGTAGTATTCGAGAAGATAGATAGTTAGGAGAAATGTTGGAATAAAAATTCGTTAAAAATTAATTGAGATAGTACTTCAAAACGTCTGGTAAAATTATTCCTCTGTGTATGTATATTCTTGGAAAGTACAAATAAATAAATGCATGTATGTACACACACACACACACACACATATATATGTATATATTTTATATATACGAAAGATCGTTTAAATATTAACAAGAACTTCAAGTTCTTTTCCCATAGTAATTGGTAATTAGATGAGATAACTTCGAAGTTTTTAGAATGAGAAAAAGAAAGAGAGAGAGAGAGAGAGAGAGAGAGAGAGAGATTGATTTAAGTATACACGATAAGTATATACGTATTTACTCTTAAAGGCAAAAAAGAAGATAAGTAAATAAATAATAAATAAATAAATAAAAATCTAAAAACCGAGTGTCGTTGTCGAGTGGCCATACTTTAAACGTCGGAGTGTAGTAAAGGAGTAATAGTAGAGATGTAGAGAGACGGTTAGTAATAGATGTACGTGGATGAGGAGTAGCTGAGGAAGCGGAGGAAGCACAGTAGTATGGAACAATTCGTAGCAGCCGGTAGACGCAGCTGAGTCACCAGGGCTCGTAATCAGTGAGTCTAGCCAGATAGACGGAGGAGTAAGACGATTAAAACAGGGACTTTACGAGAGGTATAGTCAACTTCCTGACGGTCTCTCTGTGAGTTCTCATGAATGAAGAAGATTTCATCACATTTTTCGGTTTATTCTTTTCTTATCGTTAAACAACCGTATTATATTACACGCCCTATACTAGAGATATATACCTACCTATCTCTGTTTCAAGATAAGATCAAAAGTGACTTCTTCGAAAGGAAAGATATTAAATTTGACGGGGTCCCTTTAATATGATGTATGTATATATATATATGTATATGTATATATATATATATAAAAGTAGCTCGTGAATTTTCGGCTACACGAGGGAGTGACATATTTGCTCGAGTTCGAGTGTTCCGGGCGAAGGCGTTTGAAGATTTATACATGAACACGAATAGATATATACGTCGAAGGAAGGACGAAGCTTTCTAAGGATAACACGAGAAAGTGAGATAGAAAGAGAGAAAGAGAAAGAGAGAGAGAGAGAGAGAGAAAACAAAAGAAGATAGAAAATATCTCGATCTTACGATTCTCTCTCCATCCACAATGGGCTTTCCGTATCGTTTCTTGCACTTCGATGATTGATGAACCCTTGTTTACGTGCTCGAACTTATCTACCTTCGGTCACTCGTTTCCTCTTTCTCTTTTCCTTCTCCTCTTTTCCTCTTCCGTTTTCTGCGTCTCATTCACTCGATATCTCTTCGTTGCCTTCACACATTCTTAGAATTGAACGAAGAAGATTCGTATACGTTAGTAAGAAAGGAAAGAAATATTCTTTATTCTCGATCTTCTTTTTGTCATTCTCTTTTCCCTTACCTTTTCTTTCTCGCTGAATACCACTTTTCATCGGCAAGGAAGAAGGGGTAAAAGAAGGGTGAGGAGATGGAGGAGGGGGTAAAGAAGAAGAAGAAGAAGAGAACAAGTGGATCCTGGACTGGCACAGTGTTATAGCCGTGCATTTTTGCGGTCGATGGAATGCATAATTAATTTTTCACCGAAAGAAAGTCGACTTCTTTCTTTCTCTCTCCTCCTCTCTCTTTCTCTCTCACTCTCTCTTTATCTTTATCTCTCTCTCTCTCTCTCTCTATCTATCTATCTCTTTCTCTTTTTCTTTCTCTTTCTCTTTCTCTTTCTTTTTCTCTTTCTCTTTCTATGTCTCTTTTGTTCATTCGACATTCTCGACGAGGACGCTCGTTCGTTATGTTCCAACTCGTGTAATATCGTAACTCTAACGACAATTGTATTACTCAAATATACTCAAGTGTCCTTAATTATCGATAGTTCCTTCTTTTTTTCTTTCATTTCTTTTTCGAATAGTAGCGGAACTAACGAATCGTTCTTAGTCGATCGTTCCGATCTCGTTCCAACTTACACGAATTTTTCAATAATACCCATTGTCATTATTTGAAGAGATCGAAATGACAGAAAGAAAGAAAGATAGATCGAATAAAAAGTAAAAAAGATTCGTTTCTCGTTTATTCGAGATAACATTGAATATTTTGAAAAAGTAACTTGAAAGTAGCTTTACTGCACAGTTCTGTGTGGCTAATACGTAACATCGATTTTGTATTTACTCTGCGTGCGACAGCTTAGCCAATTAGATACGGCCGAGCAGAGGAACGGATGGCAGGACAAGGAGAGAACGGGGTGAAGGAGCGAAGGGGTGTTTCTGACCCGTACATGTCTCACGCATCTGACGATATATCACGTATCAGTGTTGTACCCCGCGGCGATCGCTGTTACGGAAGTATCCTGTAGTAATCCTTCAAGCGTATATCGTTTCCCGATAAATCGCAAAAAACTGGACGATTCCATCGTGTATACTTTTATGTACCTATGTTTCTATGTTTTAACTATCGCGGCTTCTTTTTTCCTTTTCTTTTGCCCTTCATTTTTCTTTTTTTTAATCATTAATATCACAATTGCGTATAATAGAGAACGAAAATGTATCGCCAATTTTCTATAGAATATCGTAATTTTAGTGAAATCATAAAGGAAAAGAAAGAGAAAGATGTCCATTGAAATAGAAAAAGATAGGAAGAGAGAAAATGGATTTGTGTAATGACTATGGATTTTTGTTTTGTTTTTATTTATTGTAAGATTGCAGTTAAATGTAACAGGGATTGAAAATATTATACATTGTAAATTTTTTAAACGATATTATAGCTTCTACGCGAAGAAAAAAGATAGAGAAAGATGTCGTTTGAAAAAGAGAGAAAATGAGAGGAGTAGTTGTAACAACGATGATATTTTTTATCATTAATTGTAACATTGCAATTAGATATAATAGCAACCAAAAATATTACATGTTATAAATTTTGTAAACAATATCATAATCTCTGTGAATACGTAAAAGTAAAAAAAGATGCCTTCTGAAATAAAGAGAAAGAGAGAGAGAGAGAGAGAGAGAGATAAAACAATAATGAAGAAAAAGGACCCATTGTAACAACCATGATTTTTTTTTATTATTAATAATGAGATTGCAATGAACGACCGATAAATATCATATATCATAATTTTTCAAAACATATCGTATTTCTTGTGAATACGATAGAAAAATGAAATAGAATAATATCCTTAGAAATATAAATAAAAGATAAAGAATAAAGACCCGTCGTAACGACCATAATTGATTCATTATTAACTGTAAAATTGCAATTAAATAGAATAGCGAGGGTAAATAAAAAATACATATTGTACATATTCTAAACCTTATCGTGATTTCTGTGAAGATGTAAAGGAATAAAAAGGAAAAAAAGAGAAAGGAAAGAAAAGGATGTCCTTCGAAATAGGTAGAAAGAAAGAGAGAGAGAGAGAGAGAGAGAGAGAGAGGACCCACATAATTATTATGTCGTGAACCCGTTTGTTCGGAGATTCAATACCATAGCCTATAGAGAACGACCGCAAAGCAGAAGGACCACAACACTAATTCACTTGGTCTTTGTACGTGCGAAACATTCTTCGTCCCTACGGGCCCTTTTCTTCGCACGAGGGAGAAGGGAGAAAAAAGGGGCAGTGGTCGACACAGCGGATCGTTTGTAGACGTCGTTTCAAAAGTTGACGTAGTTACCAAGTACGAGAAAGAAAGAGAGAGAGAGAGAGAGAGAGAGAGTACATAGCTGGAAGAAAGTCAACGCTTTTTAATGAGCCCTTCGACTTAAATGGCCCTTTGCACGCTTCACCCTTCTTTCTTCTCTTTTTCCAATTCGAGCTCGACTGTATACTCTCTCTCTTTCTCTCTCTTTCTCTGTGTTGATCTCTTTCTCTCTCTTTCTCTCTCTCTCTCTCTCTCTCTCTCTTGATCTCTTGCTCTGCTAATTTGGTGCCCGTGGCGAGGCCATTCAAACTCGTGTTAAGCTAAAGCGCCACGCATTCAACTGCCGTATTCGATCATTATACAAATTTCGTAAGTTACGCTTGGCTTTTCACGTCGCGGTCTCTATTAATTTCTCTATTATCGGAAATAAAACGTATTCATGAAATATTTCGATTTAATGATAATAAATTTGTGATAATAAAAAATTTTAATGGTTTTGATAATAAGATATTTAATGATAATAAAAATCGATTATACGATCGAAACGTATGTTAAATTCTAAAGAGATATTCTAAATCAGCGTTTCTCAACTTACGAGTTTCTTTAAATTTTTAATGGGATACGATAATGATAACTGCTACCTTACGTCAAAGAGAAGGAAGTAATTAACGTTCAAACGTTTGAAAAGTGAAAAACTTGAAAGAATGAAAAACTTGATTTAAACAAAAAGCAGAAAACATGGAAAAATGAAAAACATTCTCTTAGAACGTTCTTGCGATACTTTTAGAACGAATTTGCGATGATGTCAGAGTTAAAGTTGTATTTTTGAAGTAATATACACAGTGAGTACAATCAATCAGATTTGAAAAGATTATAAACGTATTATAAAAATTTAGGTCACGTTATAACATTGCAAAGAAAAGTGTCTCGGTAAGGACGACGAAAATGGTTGAGAAACGCTGTTCTAAATTAAAATGAAAATCGATGGTTCGGAACGATCACTTCGTAACGTTCGAAAAGAAATCGATCGATGTCATTTCCATAGTAATTACGAGCCCACAGGGCATAACTCACACGTACGGATATTGCATGATCCGAAGAATATGTGTGCGACCGGTGTATTATGTGGAAGTGAAATGTACGACGACGTCCATAGCTTCCTTATGTATATCCATCTATGCAGATTTGAACTGCATCCATGCAGCATCCGACATTCTATGTAAATGCATATAAAATGCAGGTCCTGGTCATTCCTCAGCGATATGTAACGTCATGTACACTATAGATACATGTATATATGTACATATATATACATATATCTGTGTGTGTGTGTGTGTGTGTGTGTGTGTGTGTCTGGACGTACATGTACATAGTTATATAGGAATCCTATAGAATATAGACAATACATAGGTACGTATATACTTACAGGGTATATACCAAGGTTATGCTATAATCCATCCCTTTATTA
>NC_066589.1:355000-410000 GCF_905475345.1 Vespula vulgaris
CTTTGAAACATAAAACATTTTGATAATGCTACAAAACTAACTTTCCAAACTAACTCTAAACTAAAACTAAGAAGGATATATCTCAGCACGTCTAAGAAACAAACGATAAAATATTAAATAAAATACAGAGATACGTATTACGTTCAAATAAATATAATAATTGTAAGAAAACAAAATAAACATAAATATTCTTTGACGGTTAAATGTTGAAAAGCATATACATATACGTCCGTACTTAAATGGATTAATGAACTCCTGAATTTCATTGAAAACCTTATCGTAGCATCGTTAACGAATTGTTCGTGCGGATATAAAGGGAGAAATGATTTGAGAAGTGGGTAGAGGTCCTTGTATCCGTATCCTGAGCGTGACAGAATCCCGGCTCCTCTCTGTTCGTGCTCAGTCCTTTGTAGATCCGTATGTACTTACCTTCGAAGGATTTGCGTGTTGATTATTGTAATACCTAAGCACGGGTTTCGCAACCTTTCTAGGTATATGCATACACGTATTTGTATGTATTATATGTTGATGTGTATCCAAGCACGTATGAAGTATAGTGCGTGATACGCTTTGAAAAGGAGAAAGAGGAAAGAGATTGCGTGAAAGAGGAAGAGAGAGAGAGAGAGAGAAGAAGGGAGAGTAGGTACCTTTACGTGTCGCAGAGTATCACGAAGGGTGGAAGGAAGGAAGGAAGGAAGGAAGGAAGGAAGGAAGGAAGGAAAAGGAAGGGTGGTATAGTAAAGTAAAGTTTGTGAAACATAGGGGAGTACGAAATGAATTCGTACTTACGGAAGCTATAACGCATATGCGCGGCTTTAAGGTAGCTTCGCACCAGGAAATGCACCGAGAGAATAGCTATTGTGTGTGTTACACATGGTAGTCGTGTTCTCGTACCGATTTTGTAACGCATTTACGGTCATCTTTAGTTCTCAAATTAATTCGAGAGAAATAAAGTAACGTTTGGTTAATCAAAGATCTGATGATCTTTAAAAGTTCTAATCGTCTTCCGTATCGTTGTTAGAGATTAAGGACAGAGAAAGAAAGAAATAGATAGATAGATAGATAGATAGATAGATAGAGACAGAGAGAGAGAGAGAGGAATAGGAAGGACAGTACTCACACAAGTAAGAGAAGTACAGACCTCATAGATATAGCTATACCTGGATAGATAGATACGTAGATAGAGAGGGTGAGAGATTTAGTCGATATACTCGGTACAACATGGCGGACCAAGCTACAGCAACACGACCGAATTGCACTCGGAGATTCGTTGCACTTTAGGTAGAAAGAGAGAGACAGAGAGACAGAGACAGAGAAAGAGAACTGTCCTCGAAATAACCATCTCTCTCTTTATCTTTCTCTTTCTCTTTCTCTTTCTCTTTCTCTCCCTCTCTCTCTCTCTCTCTCTTTCTCTCTTTTATAGAAATCGAGCTGAGAGAAATAATTACTTTTTCCCTTTCTCCAAGTACATTCGTTCATCGTTATATACTTATTACAACGAACTTTTGATAAATTCTACATATAACTTTTTTATATTTTTTTTTTCCTTCCTACGTCTAGCTACGTAAAAAGGATCGTTTGAAATCCTATTGGATTTTGAATTCGCTTGCTATTCATCCACGTTACTATTAAAAACTGCTTTTGAAATATGTTTTGTCGTGAATATTTTGTTTTCTACTCGCTTTCGACAGGATTCTTCGGTTTTTCTCTTTATCTCTTAGTTAAATCAACGTTTACAATACTTTTGCATCATACTCATACAAAGTTGCTTTGAATGAAAGAAAGAAAGAGAAAGAGAAAGAGAGAGAGAGAGAGAGAGAGAGAGAGAGAAAGAGAGAGGGAGAACAAAAAAGAAAAATAAAAAAAGAGAGAAAGAGAGGGGAACGTAAAAAAGGAAAAAGAAAAATCGGAGAATGTGCAGTTGAAAAAAAATCTCATAACTCAATTTCCCCGTTTTTAGTTTCTCGAATTCCTTGCTCTCCATCTCGTTGAATTAGCCTCTGTGTTGTAAATTAGTCCCGCTCGTACTTGCATGGCGAAGTAGGTCGAAAGTCATTTTTTTTTAAATATTTTTTTTAACATACGTACATATATATATTTTTTTATATAAATATACATACATATATATATATCTTATATATATATATATATATATATATATATATATATATATATACACACACATATGTACATAACTTTCAACCTTTCCAAGCAATTTCCTGGATTGCGACTACTAGACTTCCACGTACCTACAAACGAAACGTACATACGTAAATCGATTCGAGTAGACGTTAAACACATCCATAAGATTATTTCCCATTCCTGTATAATTCAAAAAAAAAGGAAAAAAAAAGAAAAAAAAAGAGAGAGAGAGGAAAATAATAAAATCCTAAATTGCTTCTAACGATTACTCCTCTTGCAATACGATTAATCCAAATGGAGAAACAAACAATTAACTCGTCGAAACGAACTTTTATTTTTGCACATATCTCTTTTTAAACGAACGAAACAAGAAAAAAGAAAAAGAGAGAAAGAGAGAGAGAGAGAGGGGGGGGAAGAGAAAGAGAAGGGATGGAAGCGACAAGTAATTAAAAATTACCAATCACAAAATCCTCTCGGCCTGCAACTCCACTCAGTCGAAGCAATAATTCGTATTTTCCGGTGGGTTGCACGCGATGAATCCGAATCCACGTAGAATAAGCTCGACTTTCCCTGCGACGTAGAGAAGACCAAAGGGGTTGGGGGTGTAAGGGAGGAAGAGGGGCGCCGGCGCATTTCGTTGCTCGGAATAGAGAAGCTACGACAGAGGAAGCACCCCTTTTCGACGTAACGCAACTCACGTACGTAGGTACGTACGTATGTAGTACGTACGTATGTGCTCACGTTGACGCTCTTCGCACGGGAAAAACATACGTGCACGTAGTTACATACACGTATATAGCCGTATACATATATATATACATACGTATATACATACATATATATATATAGATACATGCATGCATGCATGGATAGATACATACATAGGAATGCATACACATACACGTATAGAGATATAGACGTCGTATACGCGAGATACGTGCACCCCCGCAGTGACGTATGGACAAAGTAGTCTCATTGTCATTCACGTTCGATTGTTTCGAAGTGCACGAGAGGCACCATCTTTTTTCTCTCTCTCTTTCTTTCTCTTTCTTTCCTATTATGCATATCCGTTCATATTTCTGTCCAAGGGCGGCGCATATGGTGCGTCTGCGTTACGCTGAAATACAAAAATAAAAGAAAAAAGAAATAAAAAAAGATTGAACGCGAGAAGAAAGGAAGAAAGAAGAGAAAGAGAAAGAGAAAGAGAGAGAGAGAGAGAGAGAGAGAAGAAAATACTCAGTAGTGGCCTTACTCTACGCGTGATTCTAAAAAATTTCTCTACGCGACACGTTCGTGCCATATGCCATTAATTCGCGTCATTCATCGGACCTAGCCACCACCAGGTGTTGCTCTTATACCGTTACTCCTGATTTCTCGCTTGTGTGGTCGTGGTTTCACCTACCGATAGATTCAAACTACAATTTTCGTTTTCCTATTTCTTTTTTATTTTCCTTTTCTCATTCTTATCGTTCTCAACGCAACTTCGAAAAAATATTATAGCTGAAAAATATCGCTTCTATTATAGAAAAATGTCTCGTATATCGTTGTGCCATCTTTTTCTTTCTAATAATATCTCAATGTGATCTTTCATATTTTCAAACTACCTTCTTGATATTTTGTCGAGCGGAAACGATGTACTTAAAGGAAGCTCGATCATTCAAAGATTGAATAGAACATTTTATTCGATATACGGTATACTTCGGTATTGAGATTTGTTTAGATGCATGCTTAACAAGTATTACAGAAGTCTATAAATCCGTAGAAAATCGAAGAAAGTAATCATGTTGAACATTAACGTAGAATATTTAATATTGCGTCTCTCTCTTTCTCTCTCTCTCTCTCTCTCTCTCTCTCTCTCTCTCTCTCTCTCTGTCTATCTCTGTATGTCTCTAGAGTTCCGGTCACTTCTCCGTTCCAAGTACATGTACCATTTACATAGTTAACTTGGGTCGTGTATGTCCTCGTTTATGGTCAGTAGCATACCTATAGATATAAGTACGACGTATGCGTACGTAAATAGGTACGTTATTATGTACATATGTAGAAGATGCATACCTTTTGGTAAATAATTAACCTAATGTTAAGGAACATAATATATATATATATATAAACACACACACATATGTATGTATACAAACATATATACACACACACACATATATAGATCACGCAGATAGTTTTTTGTATCTTCAAGATCGAAAGAGAGAGAGAGAGAGAGGGGGGAGAGAGAGAGAGAGATAAGAAACGAGAAAAGGATGCTTTTGAAAAAGGCGAACCAAGAGATTTTTATCCGACGCCGAGCCGCTATGATGTTCGTTGAGCTGGAAAGAAGGGTGGAAGGAAGGAAGTAAGGATGGAAGGAAAATGAGGAAGAAAAGGAAAAGAAGAAGGAAACAGGATTATTGTGCATGCGAGACGTTTGAGAATTTCTTCGACGTAAGAGAGGAAGAGGGAGTATGGCAATGGGTTAACGTCACATCTCTCTCGCTCGTTTTCACGCCAAGTTCCATTTGCTTTAAAGATATGGCTCGTCAAATAAATTTTGTTAACAATAAATACATATGGTACGTGTAGAAATAATCATTTCGTAATAGAACGAGAGAGAACGTAGTAATCGTAGAATATGTCGTATTATATATATAAAGCGAGAGTCGTATTTAAGAATAAGATCATGCGTTTAACTTGATTAATCGCAATGCAGTTACATACGAATGTACGCTACGTCGTAATTAACGACGAACGATAATAGTCTGAGTAAATGGTCCAAAAGCGAATTTCAAGCATGAGAAGAGAGAGAATGAATGAGAAAGAGGAAGAGAGAGAGAGAGAGAGAGAGAGAGAGTGAGAGTATATACGTACGTGTATAAGAGCGAGAGAGATGAAGAAGGAAAAGGAAGGAATACGTATATACCCATGTGTAAGAGAAGGAGAGAGAGAGAGAGAGAAGGAAGGAGTACGTATATACCCATGTGTGTATGAGAGAAAGAGAGAGAGAGAGAGAGAGAGAGAGAATGAGAGACTATGCCAGAAGGGATGATACAGGCATCCTGCTATTTATCCTGATGGCGGTGATGTCGTTAGTGGCATCGGAGACATTCGGAGATTACGGTAGAGTGCTCCACTCGATGGTGGTGGAAGTAGTGGTGGTAGTGGTGGTAGCAGCAGCAGCAACAGCAACAGCAACAGCAACAGCAACGAGGGAAGCTCGCCCGTTGCTTTTACGAGGATAATATATCACCGGCGTGTCACTTGTCTTTCGTTTCGAACGGCTTTACCTCGATAACCGCTCGCACGAGAATCGACGCACCCGACGCTCGAACTTGCTATGGGATTATTATTACATAGTCCTGGCTTCCCATCGTCGACAAGGATACGGTGTTGTTGTGGAATGCAGCTAAAAAGTGAAAGACCAAATGGAAGGTCTAAAGGATGAAGGTAAAAAAAGGATGAAGGGATAATAAGAATAGAACGGGTGGTAGTAGCTACGTTCGATGGTTTATGCATATAACTTTTTGAAGAATTTTGATTTATAATAGAAATTTTAGGTAGCTAAAGGAGGGAGAAGAAAAGAGAAAAAAAAAGAAGAAGAAGAAGAGAAAAAAATAAAGGAGTTTTCCGAAGTGCCATCCATCATATTTCGTACTCGACGGCGAGGAAAGAAACTGACGTATTATCACAATGACTCCAGTGAAGTTATACGTATACCCATGGTTACCTATGTATTAATGGCACGAATTATCCCAATTCAAAGCGAATAAAATTCATGCTTCCCGAATTCTAAGGGGAAAGTACTTTCTAGATGATAATAATTCATTCATTTAATTCATCGGTGCAAAGTTTATGTCGAGGCGACGAATACGGGACTAATGATCGCTGAGATAATAGTAAGTCCAGAGAAATGTAGAGAATCTTTCCAGGACAGTAAATGAAACGTGAAACGAGATAAAACAAAGACTGTTTGCCTTATCGACACTGACGGCGAACTTGATAACCTCAGGCTCTCTTTCTCTCTCTCTGTCTCTCTCTCTCTTTCTGTTATACATACGAAACTTCACACATTACAACACATACATATGTAAGTACATAAGTACTAGTATATACCTAACATTCGAGTAATTAATGCGATGCTCCAGAATATTTGCAACCCTCCTCTCTCTCTCTCTCTCTCTCTCTCTCTCTCTCTCTCTCTCTCTCTCTTTCTTTCTGTTATATTTTCATCTTTTAATATTATATTTTTAAATCGGAAAACTCTGACAATCATTTCCTCTTCATTCTTTTCATTCGTAGCTTTGAAAATTAGTTTTAACTCGTCCGATGAACCGATGAAATTACGAGTCCGAAGAAGGAATCATAATAGCCTAGAAAGAAAGGGAATGAAAAGAGGAACCGTTTCTTTTTTCTTTTCTTTTCTATTCTCTTTTCCCTTTCCTTTTTTCTTTCCTTTTCCTTTCTACTTTCAGGAATTCATATTATCTGATAAACTCAGCGGATCCAAGAGTAATTTCAGCGTATGTTTCTTTAGGGTAAGAAACGATGAACTGCGAAAAGCATATTTATATTCGGGCACACAAAAATGTGCGCAAACGTTTCTACGTTCGCGATTTGGACATATTTACGTACGCGTGCATAGAATGAGCTTGTGCGAGCAATAAAGAGAGAGAGAGAGAGAGTAAGAGAATCGCAGAGGGTTAATATTTCTTTGAGGTGCAACGTAGGAGTTGAAAGTTACACATAACCGAATGAATGAGAGTAAGAGAGAGAGAGAGAGAGAGAGAGAAGGAAGAAGAGAGAGTGAGATATTTCGCGTGTTGACTCGGGAGTCGTAATTACTCTTGTTCGACTCAAAGATAGACGGTCTGTGTATTCTCATTGGAGATCGAGATATAGAACGAAATGGATGCGTTGGACGTAGCCAAAATTCACATCTTCTCTCTCTCTCTCTCTCTCTCTCTCTATTTATCTATCTCTCTTTCTACCTCTATCCCTCTTAGTCACTCACTTCGTTTCTGCTCTCGAAAGATCCGAGTGGTACAGAAAAGTCGGATCGAAATCGAAGAAGATTAGAAGGTAGATTCTGCCTTCGGTGAACGAAAGGCGATATAACAGTATTCTTCGTATAACCTCTTTAATTAATAGTTTACTCGGTGATTCATAGTAGATCGAGCCTTAATTGGACGTTATTCGAGTGTCCTCCTATTTACGCCGGCTGTATAAACGAGATATACGTTCTCGCAGGTGACGTTGAATTAATCTCGGTTATCGCGAGGCCACCGTTACCCTCGCTATGTTCTCTCTCTCTCTCTCTCTCTCTCTTACTCTGTCTCCACCTTCGTCGTTCATCCCCTCTCTCTCTCTCTCTCTCTCTCTCTCTCTCTCTTAATCTCTCTTTCTCTCTCTCTCTCTCTCTCTCTCTCTCTCTCTCTCTCTCTTACTTTTATACTCACTATTCGTTCACCAACGTACCGGCTAGCAAGATTCAACTTGATTAACAGAAAATTTTCTGTCAAAAGAATAATTCTTACTCACGAAAGGAGGATGGACGTAATACTCGACGTAGTTATATGACCAAGTACAGAAAGAAAGACGTTACTCACAACGAGTTATGAACTGAATCTGAAGATTTATATAAACTCTCGTATTCACATTCCGTGGAAAAAATAAATAACCGACAATGTCGTCCACCTCGCCAGCGTCCTCACCGTCCTCGTCGTCATCGTCGTCGTCGTCGTCGTCGTCGTTGTCGTCATCGTCGTCGTCGTGGTCGTCCACGTCCACGTCCTCGTCCTCATCTTCGTCCTCGTCCTCGCCCTTAATTTGATTCATATGAATGCGTAATTTTAATAACCGTATTCATGTTACCGAGCTTTCTGCCATTCACGTCGGCTGAATAAACGAACGAAGTGATGATGATGAGAAGAAGGTGGAAGAGGAGAAGGAGGAGAACGAATAGAAGTAGAAAGAGAAGGAAAAAAAGAAAAAGAAGAAGAAGAAGGACGATGCCGGTTGGAAATCTGCTTAAAGATGGTTTTATCCCAACCCAGACGATAAAGATTTCTTTCTTTCTCTTTGACTCTAAATAAAAGGTCATAGACTAGGATCAACCAGCGTCGACTTGTAAAGACTACGTCATAATTTATCCTACAAACGGAATGAATCTTTTTCTTCTCCTCCTTCTTCTTCTTCTTCTTCTTCTTCTTCTTCTTCTGCTTCTTCTGCTTCTTCTTCCTTTTCTACTATTACTTTGTCCAGAGCAAACAAAAATTCTTCCGTGACTACATTTTAATGTTTCCCACGTCAGAAAAGAAGCCGACATTTTGACGTACGTCGTCGAGTCTCATTAAAATGACAAGCATGAAAATTTAAGCACGGCATCATCGAATTCCTTCATCTTCGTTCCCCATTTCATTCCAACCTCGAAAAGTTGGATTTACTTCGATCTTTGGCTCGGCAAGCTAACGAGTAATAATATTCGATGGCTTTTACCACCGCAAACAACCACTTCCGTTTGCTTTTCCTATCATTCCGGATATGCTAAGTGAATTTTATTGGATACTTTAGTATTTCTTTCTCTATCTATCTATCTATCTATCTATCTATCTATCTATCTGTCTATCTATTTATTACTCTTTTTTTATTTTTGCGGATAGGTAACTACTACCGCTGCTACGAATAATCTTATACGAGTTTTTCATAACCAACGCGCTTTTATCTTTCATCGACATAAAATGAGAACGAAGGAAAGAGAAAGAGAGAGAAAGAGAGAAATAGCAAATTTATTCGCTTTACCATGCAAGCAAACCGTTACGATTTTTCTAATCGTCTTTTACAAGCCTACGGAAACACGAAAAGCTCGTGGTTAGCGTGCAAATAAATTCGCGTGACTCACATAATCTCTCCCACGAAATCAAAAGTTCCTAACATTTTGTAGGGGTTAATACGACGTTCTATGGCCAGCTAAGGAAGCATTCTGGTGGTTGTTGAAAAGATCGAGTGCGAGAAATGTCGTCGGTTCTCGATCGAGTCCACTCGATACGAGAACGTAATTACGAGTAATATCTCGATGGTGGTTGAGAGAGGCTTGTTTTTTTTTCCTTTTTCCTTTTTCTTTTTTCTTTTCCTAATTTTTTTACTGTTCGTAATCGCTTTATAAAACGAACGGGAAGAAGAACGAAAATAGAAAAGAAAAAAAAAAAGAAAATAATGGAAATTTCTTCTTAGCTTCAGGATGATTTCTTTCGAATATTCGTGTTAGAATCTCTGAAGCCTTATCGATTTATCAAGATAAAAATGTTCGCTTTTAATGGAACTCCATAAAATCGTTGAAATTTTTCTCGTCGAAGGTATCAAGAATGAAAGAGAGAGAGAGAGAGAGAGAGAGAGAGAGAGAGAGAGAAAGAAAGAGATGAATACACGAAACGTAGTCAAGTCGAAAAGGGAAAGATGAAGAGAAAGAGAGAGAGAGAAAAAGAGAGAGAGAGAGAGAATATCCAGAACAAACGAACGGAACAGAATAGGAACAAAAAAAGAAATACTGAGTCCAGTATCGGTCACCGAACGAACCCGAAGTAAAAAAGTTTAGCAATCGTGTATTCAAATGTAACTCCGTTTTTCGCGAGTAACGTATCGCCTGGGAAAATTTTCCTAATGAAAAAAAAAAAAAAGAAAAGAAAAAAAGTTATGTGATCGTTACGTTACCTCTATGAAAGTTTTCCTTGCATGTGGATATAAAGAACATCGATTTTATTAATTCGACCAACATCATGCGCTTTTTCCTTCTCTTTCAGTGTTTTTTTTTTTTTCTTTTTTCATTTTACTTTTCACTTTTGTTGTCAGAATGATCGTTCTGCAACTATCTCTCTCTTTCTTTCTCTCTCTTTTTTTTTTTTTTACTATATTAGTCGAATATATAGTAATATATGTAGTATCAAATCTGTAGAATATAATTAACTCTAAAATTCAAGCTTTTAGACTCGTTCGATATCTTGGTATACGTATTTTACGTTCAACGAACTCAATCGCGTGCAAGAATAAGAAAAATGTTGAAATCGGATGAAAATCGATGAAAGCGAACGAATCAACGCAACCCATAGAAAAGATATATAATACCTACCTACGTACATATATATACATACGTACGTACATACATATATATATACGTATATACGTACGTACATACATATATAGAAAGTTCCATTATCCAAACTAATTGAGAGAAATACGGCTCTTCTCTCTCTCTCTCTCTCTCTATATATATATATATATATATATATATATATATATATATATATCTTGCAATACACGATACGAAACAAGAACACAAGTATTATTATGATCGAACAAATAATCGATACTTTTTCGTGAAATAAAAAAGGAAAAAAAAGAGAGAGAAGCAAGCAAGCAAGCAAGCAAGCAAGCAAACACACAAACAACGGAATATAGGGAATTATTTTGAATACGTTTAATCACCGATGATATTGTAATTTCGTTTTTAAACAATAATATTGACAACAGAGATATGTATGTACGTGTCTTTCTGAAAGAATAACACGTTTGTACAGAATTTCGAAACGAAACTGCGAGACTAAAGGGTATATACGGATAATCGTAATTCTCTCTCTCTCTCTCTTTCTCTCTTTCTGGTACAACGAAAACGCGCTAGAGAATTGTTTCCGATATTATTCATGTTCACAAATGAAGATTCGTCATGGATGACGAAAGCATTTCGGGAATAAATGCTTTTTGAATTTGCTTCCCCAATGTAAAATTTCAATACGTCATGTATATATACATGTTATCACACACACACACATATATATATCTCTATATATCTATATATCTGTATGTATATATATATATATATATATATATATATATATATATATAGACGTGTTAACTTGATCGTCTCTTAACGATTAACTCAAAAGATATTTCAACTTTGTCATTACAGTGACAATGACGGATGTAGAAGCAGTGGCAGGTGGAAATGCTAAGTTGCCATGCGACGTGGAACCACCGGTCTCCGGGGATAAGCTACATCTAGTTATTTGGTACAAGGAGGAGTCAGACACACCTATATACAGGTAAATTCCACCTTGGCATTTCTTATTCCACTCTAGGTAGTAAGTAAGCAAGAAAAGAAAGAAGGAAGGAAGGAAGAAGAGAGAGAGAGAGAGAGAGAGAGAGAGAGAGGGAGATAGGGAAAGAAGGAATGAAGCTTTGCGCAAGCTAAATCAGCTCTCAACCCATCCTTCCTTCTCTCCAATACCACGATGATAGGGAAAAAGAAAGAAAGTGAGAGAAAGAGGGAGAATAGTAAAAGGACATTGCCGTGGAAAAAGAAACGGAGGAATCCGAGTTCGATCCAATAAGCTCGGTTCCTATAAGACGTAGGCAGGCATGACGAATGAAACAGGGAATTCCATTTTCCATTTTACATCTCAGCATTTCTGATACTCCAAACGAATTTGACGAGTTTATCCACCGTTTCTACTTGTCCTCGTAGACGAAACAATGAAATACTTTAAAAGTAGTCGAGATATACTAGATATAAATAACAGAGCTAGATCTACTGCTGGAAATGATCATCGAGTCGAGACTCTTCCTTGGAAATCGATCGGAAAAGTCGGAAAAGTCGTTGTTGCTTCGACGTTGATGAACGGCCGAAGCGATTCGGCGATCTTTGTTCTTTGACGCGGATCGTTAATCAGTCCAATCGTTCGTGTCCGAACCACTGACCGAGCGTGTAACGGCGGGTACCACCGTGAAACGGACGCCATTATCTACGGAATCTCTCAAGGCTGCAGCATTCGCGCACTCGAGCACGCACCAAAGCGATCCGAAGCGAAGTCAATCGGCGCGTTCGTTCCAATTCCAACCGTAGCAGACTGGAAACTGACCTTAACGATCCCGCTTGGTTCAACGTCGATCCCAGATATTCGATAGTATTCGTTAATTACGATTGAATCTCAAAACGTTCATGATTATTTTCCACTTAGGTTAGATATGTTTCTTCCTTCTATCGATATACCGTCTGTTTACAAAGTTCCGAGACTGGATTAATAAAAAATAGAAAAATGTTTCGATGGTTCAGGTGTTCTCCACTTGAGTACAATGCATAAAACGTTCATACAACCATGTGAAACTATCAGAAAAATCCTTCTTTAGGATGTTCTTTAACGAATTTCTTCTTGATAAACGACAATGCATTCGCTCACACGACTGCAGTTGAAATGATTTTTAGCGAAAAAATAAGAAGTACGTTTTCAACCATTCTCCATATTCATCCGATTTGATCGCAAGTGACTTTATTTTATTCCCCAAAATAAAAATTCACTTGAAGGATCAACGCTTTGACGACATTATCGACATTCAAGCTACTGTGACACGCGAGTTGAACAATATCTCAAGGACTTTTCTGATAATTTCACCATGTATGAACATTCGGTACATTGTACTCAAATAGGAGAAGACTATGTAGAACATCTGAACCATTAAAATCGCCATTTTAATGTTTCTTTATTTTTTATTAATCTAGTCTCGGAAATTTTTGAATAAACGATGTATATGCTTCCTCGATGTAAAATTTCAATACACCATATGTATATATATATAAACGTGTTATCTATATATCTATACATCTATGTATATATACTTGTGTGTGTATATATGCATATCTAAATGTAATAGTTGCATGTGTATCCATGTACGATGGAAACGATTTAACTTTTACATGGTTCAAATTTCAAGTTATTCCAACTTTCTAAGTATAAAGAGATTAATCTGTGTACCTACGGGATCGAACGAAAATAATCCTTTGATCGACATAGAACATCAGGATACAAAATTGTGGCAGTGCGGTATTAATTGAAAGTTCCTGTAACAAGATTATCAGAATTTAATAATGCACACACGTGACGGTTATGTTAATATTCCTGTATATCTCCAATGGTCACACTTATCCTTTGTCCTTTTCGCCATTGCACAATTTTTCTTTTTGGAAAAATCGATGGATAGAAAAAGATAAAAAAGAAAAGGAAAAAGAAGAATTTCACGAAACGATTAAAAGGCGATTCGAGTAGTATAGAACGTTAATTAATTATCTCGTCGAATAAACGAGGATAAAGATCCGAAGAAAGGAAATTGTTAAAAGGTGTCGATCGTTACGAAGACAGCAACGAGGAGGAGGACGAGTTTCTTTTAATTGCGATACTGTAACAATGAAACTTTTATTACGATATTTTACGATGTTCTCCGAGTAACCACGCAAAAACGTCGACAGTTAGAAAAAAAAAAGCAGATATGTACGTAAGTACATACTTACTTGCTTACTCTTCGCGCACTTTGAACACGTAACTAAAACAAAGCTCCCGTAGGGTTTTCTTCTCCTATAGAAAACTTATAGTCGTTTGAAAGTTGACCACCGAAATAGAGAGTACAAGCCAACCTGCGGCTAGAAACGCCATAGTTTTTACCAAATACATACCCGTTACTTGCCATAAATCCGACTCTTATATTTTCGCTCGCTGGCGCCTGCCTCCCGTGGTTCCTACCATGTTATTTATAATACGCCAGCTCGTTCTCTTTTTCAGCACCTTTTTGGTACATCTATATATGTACGTACGTATATATGTATGTATATACCTATATGTATATATGTATATGTATATATATGTATATACAAGATACATATGTGGATACTACACGTATATCCTCTATTATCCGAATTTATTATTATCGTTATTACTATTATTATTGTCGGTTAGCAGCGTATAGGTCAGAGATATTAGGATACGCGTTGTACGAACTATAGCTTTAAATCCTTCGGAGACACTCGTGTCTCGCGATATACTGGAGCCAATTAACGATCGTTCCGTTAAAAAGTTCGGTTCGTTTCTCGGTAGCGTGTTTCTCGAGTCGTTTTCTTCCACTCTTGATCGTCGATAGTAATGTAACAGTTTTACATTTGTTGGTAGCTTCGTAATGAGTTTGTGTTTTATCTCTCAATAAATGTATACGTATACATACATATACACACATATCGCAAATAATTTACATATAGTCTTATGCGTATATAAATATATATATATACATACATATACATCCACATACATACATACATATATACATAAAAAATTTGTGTACATACATATACATATTTATATAGAAG
Organism: Vespula vulgaris; assembly: GCF_905475345.1. NCBI lineage: Eukaryota > Metazoa > Arthropoda > Insecta > Hymenoptera > Vespidae > Vespula > Vespula vulgaris. The sequence continues at coordinate 369,309 of NC_066589.1, forward strand.
AAGATTTACGTAAAAATTCATTTTGCGTGATTTAATTGCAGTTTCGACACGAGAGGAAGAAGTACATTGGAACAAGGAAAACATTGGCAGGATCGAAGTCTCGAAGGACGTGCCTCCTTCCGTCATTCCGAGGTACCAGCTAAACTCACGCTCGAGAACGTTCGCGAGAGCGACGCGGCCGTGTACAGATGCCGGGTCGATTTCAAACAGTCACCTACGAGGAACAGCAAAGTCAATTTTACGGTTATCAGTGAGTATCTAGATAGGCGAACAGACAAACAGACAGAGAGAGAGAGAGAGAGAGAGAGAGAAGAAACAAACGCTTAGTGGTCAAATCGAGTTGTCGAGAAACTTGTTGTCCGTATACCTTGTTCACTTTCGAGACTTTGTTCGCTCTACGATGCATTGAAAGAAGAGAAACCATTCGATATGTTTGTTTTCTCCTTCTCTCTTTCTCTCTATCTCTTTCTCTTTTTCTGTCTGTCTACCTGTCTATCTGTCTATCTGTCTATCCATCTGTCTGTCTATCTCTCTCTTTTTTTCTTTCTCTCTCTCTCTCTCTCTCTTCCTCTCTTTCTCAAAACCGATATGGATCTAAACGTTTGTCGAAAGTTCGTAAATGTCAAGTAAATGTCCCTATAGATATTTCTTCTCGATTTAACGTTGATTTTTAATTAAACTTTCATGCAATCATCGGAAAATCGAATCTATCTAAGAACGTCATCGATTGAAAAGGGGCCGACGAACCACCTTGTTCATAAATCTGAACGAGCTAACAAGTCCGCGTAAGGTCGAACGAACTTGTTCCCTTTCTTCTTACTTACTTACTTACTTTACTTTTTTTCTCTTTCTTTTTTTTTGTTCTTTCTTTTCTTACTTTCTTTCTTTCTTTATTTCTTCCTTTATTTCCTTCCTTCCTTCCTTCCTTCCTTCCTTCCTTCTTTCTTTCTCTTGAAACTTTTGCTCGACGTCCATTAATTCACGCGCACGCGACAACGACGAGGAGAACGAGGAACGTAAGTCCGTTTTAAAACTTGATCCCTCTTTCTTTCTGAAACTCCCGTGTCATGAGAAAAGGGTAAGGAGAAAGCCGAGAAAGAGATAGAGAAGCTAAAAAGAAAGAGAGAGAGAGAGAGAAAGAGAGAGAATGTCATCCACCGTGTGATGGCAAAAGGTTAGATGGAAGTAAAACTAGCTTTTTCTCTCTCTCTCTCTCTCTCTCTCTCTCTGCCTCTCTCTTTATTTCTATTTCTCTCATAGTCACAAATTGTAGAGATGATTCCGCAATAAGACTTAACAGAAAAGAAAAAAAAAGAACGGAAGGAATAATGAAAAAAAAAAAATAATAATAAAAAAAAAAGAGAGAAAGAGGAAGCAATTCATCGCTTGATTCACCTCGAGTTCCTCATCGTTTACTTTTCGACGTGACAGAAAAAGAAAGAAAGAAAAAGACCGAGAGAGAATAAAATAGAGAGAGAAAAAAGACAAAAGAGAGAGAGAGAGAGAGAGAGTGAGTGAGAGAAAGAACAAAGGTGTTCTTATTGTGAAAATAATTGCAGTACCACCGGAACAACTTAGCATATTGGATGAAGATGGAGGATCTCATATTCCCCATTACATTCTTGGCCCGTACAGTGAAGGAGCATCTCTCAATATTACCTGTGTCGCCGCCGGTGGTAAGTTCTCTTACATTTTTATTTATCAATTTACTTGCCTATAGATATTCGTGCTATTTACATAACTAAAACGGCAGCCCGTCGTCCTTTTAAACACGTTACACGTTCATTTACAATTTTATTATTCGATTTGATCGAGTTCGATTAAAAAAGCAAAAAAAAAAGAAAAAGAGGGAAAAAGATGGAGAGGAAAAAAAAAGAAGGTGAAAAACGCGAACTAAAAAAGATAGATCGCAGGTTATTAATTTAACGAAATAAATCATAAATTTTTTAATAGGTGTTTTATCCTCTATAATATCTTTTGTTAATATGACGTCATAAGTTATCGAGTTTGACGTTTCACTTTTCATTTAGTATCATCAATCATTTCGACATATTCTTCGCATAAATCGATCGAGAGAAATATAAATGTTAAATATCGATGAAGAAATATTAAGGATAACGTTAACTGAAGAAACTAAAAACGAGAAATCGAATATTAAATATGAATAATACGAAAGGAAAAAAAAAAAGCGTGTTCGCGTATTTAATGGGAAACTTTGAACGGTGGGGCGAAGCAAGGCGGAGTGGAAGGGTAGTAAAGAGAGGAGGGATGAGTAGAATTTATCGTATCATCGTTTCGAGCGTTTCTCAGACCTTATAGCATTTCCGTGATTAGCAAGAAGCTAGTATCATCTGCTTAAGAAGATTATTAACTTTTCTTCAGCGCGCATCTCTCGACAACCGGATCAGAAGAATTCGAAAAAAAAGAATAAGAAAAAAAGAGAGAGAGAGAGAACGGAGAGTTAAAGAGAGAATAGAAGAAAACGTCGAGAAGATTGCGACTTAATCGTCTTTCGTAAAAGAGTCTGGAGAATTATCCGGCTGATCGTTTATTATTTCTTTGACGAAGAATCCTTTGCGTTTCCGTTTCTCTTGAACGTTGTAGTGATTTTTCTTTCGACGATATCGAATGTCCCTTTGATTCGGGAAACGTTAACATGCGCGAAAGGAATTTGATGAGTGAAACGTATCGTGAAGCGTAAAGAGAAAGAGAAAGGGAGAATCTTTGATATCGTCCACAAAAGTGGGAGAGGAGAGGTATTAAAAGGGCGTGTACGTTGGAAAGGACAATGGACGGTAGGAAAACCGCAAGGGCGAACGCATTCACGTTCCCTTTGCTACCGGAGTAATAGTCGTGTTTTATACGACTTTGTCAGCTATCGCGATTTTCCAGGTCGACCACCGCCACGAGTAACGTGGTGGCAGGAGAACGCCCTTTTGGACGACACTTACGAGAGCGTAGGCACCAAGAGAGTACGGAACGTTCTAAGACTGGAAAAACTCAGTCGTAAACATTTGCATACGATTTTGACTTGTCAAGCATCGAACAACAACATGGTCGCACCGATATCCAGCTCGGTTACTCTCAACATGAATCGTGAGTTACTTCTTTCTTCGTTTGTCTATTTGTTTTTTACTTTCTTTCTTCTTTCCTTTGCATTTTCTTTCTCTCTCTCTCTCTTCTTTTTTCTTTTTTCTTTTTTCTTTTTTCTTCTTTCCTTTGATTCCGCTGTTTTATATCAACGCGTGCTTTTTCTTTTTTTCTTTCTTTTTTTTTTCTTTTCTTTTCTTTTCTTTCTTTCTTTTTTTTTCTTTTCTTTTCTTTTCTTTTTTTCTTTTTTTTCTACATACTTTCCTCTTTTTTCTCCTTCTCATGCTCATTAAATTGATGCAATTTATGTACAATATCTGTCCGACGACGTGTATAACACGAGTACACGATGCTAAAAGGGCAGATAACAGTGGACGACACTTTCAGAAGGAATTAATGCAACGAATCAAGTCGGTAAATTAATTGTATCGCAAGCGGTAACGTTAATGAGCGTTACTTGCCTTGAGTATCTTGGCTCGTAGAAATATATACGTCCTTGCATAATTTAGAACGAAACGTTCTTCCGTGGTAACCTCATGCTCAGGACACACGTGTTTCAGTGAAGCCACTGTGGGTTCGTATGCAAGGAGAAAACCGTCCATTTAGTGCCGGTACCACGTACGAGATAGGATGCGAGGTTGTCGGGGCCAGGCCAATGCCGAAAATCACCTGGTCCAAGGGGAGCATAGCGCTTAGGAATACGAGACAAACGGTAAGCGATCGAATACGATCTTTTAATTCGAAAGATTTATAAGAATTTTAGATATATATATATATATATATATAAAATCGAAGAAAATTTTTCTTTTATCTTACGGTCGATCGTTCTTCGTATAATTAAATACCTATCTACACCGTAAATCTTTGAAGGGCTGACAAGTTTTCGAACACGATGAGATCCCCCTTTGATCAAAATCCTGATACGTGAGCGACGTTCACGATAAAGATACTTTTCGATCGATCGGTGAAACCTTGTCAGGGAATAAAATGAAGTTCTATTAAATATAAAAGCTCTTTTCTTCTTCTTCTTCTTCTTCTTCTTTTTCTTCCTTCTTTCTTTCTTTCTTTCTTTCTTTCTTTCTTTCAAAGATTCTATCGGAGAAACGCGAGGAAATCCCCCGACAAACGGTTTCACTATGAAATATATCCTTCTACAGGTGAGTCCCGACGGCAATACGACGACGAGCATGCTAACGTTCGTGCCAAGCATCGAAGACGCCGGAAAATTTCTCTCCTGCAAGGCCAGCGTACCGGATATCACGGATTCAGAAATGGAAGACGGATGGAAGCTCGACATATATCGTAAGCGTTTCTCGATATTACACGCGTTCTTCGTTCACTCGTTCATGAAATCGACGGGCGTCAGATTAAATCTCGGATGTAACGTAAGGAACGTTGGAGATCGGGATGATCTTTTACTTTCGACGAGCTACGAGCGGGATAACGATCTCGGACGATGTGCGTCCGTGATTGGGGAGAAAAAAAAAGAAAAAGAAGAAAAAGAAGAAGAAGAAGAAGGACAGAGAGACAAGAAAGAAAGGAACGAGACGTTTACGTTGAAACGCTAATTAAACCTTTCGATACGGCGTCTCGCGAATACTCTAGCGGATAAGTAAGAGAGATCGGCATGAGTTAATTTGAAAGACGGTATGTCGGTGTCTCTTGATAAAGATCGTTGAGAGAATCTCTTGGAACGTCGTGAATGCAGAAAAGTCGTGAAGAAGAAAAAAAAAGAAAAGAAAAGAAAGAGTAGGAGACATTGGTACGAAAACGCAGATACCGCGGCATTTATGGTAGTCGTGTGTCATGTAAAGTAAAAAAAGAAGAAAAAGAAAAAAGGAAAGAAAAAAGAGAGAACGTATGTACGTATATAAATTTAAGACGTAGATGGTTATCGGATATCTCGTAAAGTTGCTTCGCGAAGGGACAATTTCATGCACGATTTCGCACCCATCGAGATATCGAAATCCTCCAAGCGTATCTTACCTATCGAATTTAAGATAAATTATATTGTATATCGAACGACGGTGCCTCGTTTCGAAATCGTTAACTCTTTCGTAGCTTCGAACGTATTTTAAATGCCTATTAAATTAGAATTACGTCTTGTGTTATTGAATTATTTGCTGGGTCCCTTGCTTCACCGAGTTGCACGATTTTCTAGTCGAACAATAGACTGCACTATCTTGTTCTTTTTCTTCTTCCTTTTTTGTTTCCTTTCCGTCATTCCATTATAGGATTTTCTTTCTTCTTCTTCTTCTTCTTCTTCTTCCATGTCTTTCTTTACCAACATTATCCGCTAATGTTGGTAACAATAAAAAAGAAATAAAAAGAAGGAAAGCAAAGTAACAAAAAGGAACAGCAAAAAGGATCCAAGATGATGCACCTGTAAACAAGTCTCTCTGTAGAATCTCGACGGCAGTGATAAAGAAAAGAAAATGGAAAAAAAATATGATCAAGGTTAACAAGAGAAAGGGAGATGAAAAGAAATTGTCAGTTCTGAAAGGACGGAAATAGAGGGATATAGAAGAACCGATGAGAGAGAAAGAAGGGAAAGAGAGAGAGAGAGAGAATCTTTGCTCGTAGATCGGGTTATACCATTAATTTCCGCGAAACCGCACCGATTTCCGGCGTAAACTCTACCATCAACGGGGAACTTTTATATTGGATTCGCGAAATAACGGGCATTGATCTTCGTAGAACGATGCGGAACGATGCCTATTAATAATATCGTTGTTCGTTCGTTCGTTCGTTTACGTGCTCAAATCGAAGACCATTTGGACAATCAATTCTAACTACATTCTACCAGTATATCCTTACATGAAATGTATCTATGTGTGAATGTGAAACAAGAAAAAAGAAAAAGAAAAAAGAGAGAGAGAGAGAGAGAACAGAAAAATCGCAAAGATTCGCAAGAAAATCATTTTTCACGCCCGAGTCAAATTATTTTACTCGTCCCGGTGAATTCAGAATCGGTATATTCTCGTTAAGCCGTGAATAGTCTCCACGCAAACAAAGGTAATCCGCTTATTTATCGTTTATTTATTCGCTAACGCCAACGAAAATGGCCGAACGTTGAAACTCCTTTTAATACCGAATCTCGGAGCATGTATTTTTCGATACGCATGCGTTCGTTTCCGTCGTATTCTCACCTGAGTGCGTTTCGCCATCAAAGAAGCAACGATGATAGCAAAACCGGGAACTAGTTGTTTTTGTCAAAAATTTAACGAATTAAAAGTTTCTTCAAAATTTCACTACTGCGATATTTTTTCATATAAATTAAAAGTTTCTGTAGGTTTTTGTATTAATATTAATTTAGGATCGATTTTGAAAATCTGGATACAAAGCTGTTAACTTTTCGTAAATCCTTAAAGTACATAAATACGAATTATTCATGAAAAATTTTTCTATGATATTTTTTCTTACGAATATATTATTATAAGCTAGATTGATCTTCGTATTTGCATATATTTAGGGTCAATTTAGTAAATTGAAAAGCAAAGTCGTAAACTTGCGAATCCTGAAAGTGCATAAATACGAAATACTCTTGATAAATTATATATGATATTTTTTCTTACGAATATATTATTAAAAGTTAGATTGATCTTCATATTTTTGTATATTGAGGATCAATCTAAAAAATTGAAAAACATTGGTTGAAAAGTTATGAGGTATGAAAGTACATAAATACGAAATCTTCCTACAAAATTTTATGTGATATTTTTTCTTACATATATATTATTAAAAATCAGATTAATCTCCAAATTAGTATATGTCTAGAATCAATATAGAAAATTGAAGAGTGAAAATATATCTAAAATTATCGATCTTGAAAATACATAAATACGAAATCCTCATGAAAAATTATATATGTGATATATTTATTTACGGATATATTATCATATAAAAATTAGCTCGATCTTCGTATTTGCATACAATTACGAACAATAGAGAACATTTGGAAGTATATTTTATTAATTCGTAACTACATAAATATACTCTGAAGTTACATAAATATGAAATCCTTAGGAAGAATTATATATGCGATATATTTATTTACGAATATATTATCATATAAAAATTAGCTCGATCATCGTATTTGCATACAATTACGAACAATAGAGAACGTTTGGAAATATATTTTATAACGTAACTACATAAATATACTCTGAAGGTACATAAATACGAAATCCTCAGGAAGAATTATATATGCGATATATTTTCTTACAAATATATTATCTTATAAAAATTTGCACGATCATCTTATTCGCGTGCAATTACGATATAGAAAATTTGAAACAAGTACATAAATTTGATCTGAAAATACATAAATACGAAATCTTTGCGAAAAATTTTTTATGTAAAATTTTTTTCTTACGAATATACCGTCGTATAAAAATTAGCTGAATATTCCTATTTGCATTAAATTACGATTAATAGAGAAAATGTGATAGCACAGCTACTACTAATTCGTAAGTACATAAATACGATCTGAAAGTACATAAATACGAAATCCTCTGGTTCCAATTCCGATTTTCCGTGGGCACGCGTTATTCGTTGTTACACCTCCTAGCACAAACTTTAATATTAATTGCACTTTCAGACGAGCCCGTGGTTACCCTAGAATTGGGGAGCAATCTGAACTCGAGCGCAATCCGAGAAGGAATCGACGTTTACTTCGAATGCAACATCAAGTCGAATCCTTGGGTTTACAAGGTTTCCTGGCGGCATAACGTAAGTTTACCCTAACTGGAGATATATATATATATATATATCACCTATATATGTAGTATATCTATCTACTACATACATGCCACTAAAGACTTACGACGAAGTAATAAATTTTCATCGTAGAGAAAGAGTAAAGACAGGATGAAAAATTTTCCTTTAAAATACAAACGGCAATTTACTCGGCTTAATAAACGAGCCTCGGTTGTTAACATTTCATTTGCGAGTGTCAATAAACCGCTTGGGAAAATAAATGACAACGAACGGATAAAATTGTATGAGCTAAAACGTTTCAACGTTAAACTCGATAATACCGATCATTTTAGAGGCTCGGAAACGGTTATCGTTATTTACAAAACGGATTAATAAAAGGATTTCTTCGAGATATTAATTAACAGTTATTTAGTCGTAATAATGATCGATAAACGCATACATATATAAACATATCGTATTTGTTATTTACTGTACCGTTAAAGAAAAACAATACTCGTTCGTTCGAATACATAAAAGAAATGATTGTTCATACGTATTATTCCTATTACCGTTGTTGTTGTTGTCGTTGTTGTTGCTATTGTTTTTATTATTATTATTATTATTATCATTATTATTATTATCTCTTGACTAGAATTCGCGGGAGAATCTTCCTCGCGGTATAATTAAACGCGCGGTACGGATAGAGAGCAACGCGAACAATTTCGTGTCGCTTCGGCGACGTAATTATCGCGTCCACGTAGAAGGGTGGCAAAGTTTGTAATTCGAGACTTTGTATTCATAGGGCAATCCACTGTACCACAACACGGCAACTGGCACGATAATAAGTAATCAGAGCCTGGTGCTTCAGAGCGTGACACGTAGCAGAGCCGGCATCTATACCTGCATCGGTAGTAATCAAGAAGGCGACGGTGAGAGCAATCCTCTCAATTTAGACATCAAATGTAAGTAAATTCACGATAGTATCACTATACGTATAACACTTCGATCGGTATTGACTACTCTATCTATTAACGACGACGAGATACCAGAACTGTTTAGATACCTAATACAGTCATTGACAAAATGGATAGACCACTTCGTCGTTTCTATTCGATTCCGAATACACATCAAAATAACTTACGTACACCATGTATATATATATATATACATCAAATATCGGTATTACATTCACAAAAAATTTGATATCGTAGAATTATGATTTACGAATGTATTTATAGAAAGAAATATAAATACGAGTTAAGATAAAACAAAATAAAAATGAATACATATCTATCTATCTATATAATGAATAAATAATTCATTAATAATATTAATAATTTGCATCTGTATCTGTAAAATTTGATAGCACTTGAGAAAAGTTCATAGAACACAAAACGTTTTACTTCATTGTTGTTTTATTTAATCAATATTTTTAATATCAACGAAAGACCCGAGAGTTTAAACGTCGTTGGATATTAAAAAGTTATCCCTTAGAAAAATATTCCCAAGAACTTTGTCCTCATTCGAAAGGTTACTCGGTAGGTAGATTGTATGTAGATAGATAGGTACGTAGGTAGGTAGATAGGTAGGTAGGTAAGTAGGTATAAGTATGAGCAATAAAACGCGTAGCGTATTTTCAAAAGGAAACTATAAACGGGCCAGGAGATTGTGTCGGAGTGTGAGAGTTACGTAGATAGTAAAATTAAGTAGAAACGTCTTTTCGCCTTCCGCATTTTCGCGTACACATATGAGAACAAGTTCTACGAATATACATAGTCATACGAATCTATTCAAACGCGGACCGCTACCGTTGTACAACATACAACCAAATTCTAGAACGTGCGTTATAACGCCAACGGAGAAGGGCAAGCGTGCACGAGATAATCACAAGAGAAAGAGAGACACGAGAGAGAGAGAAAGCTCAAGCAACGAGCTTTTCATGAAAAGCAGGAGAGAAAGCGTTCCACGTGCTTTTACCACGTAATGAAACATTTAACGAGAGACACGTATAAAGCTAAAATCCAACGTCTGCCATGGCCGCCGACGCGATATATTATCGTCCGCTTGCGATTTCGTCCTTCCTACAAATTGTACTTGCATTCCTTTCGTCCTTCCAAATCTTGTCATTTCTCTCTCTCTCTCTCTCTCTATCTCTCTCACTTCACATATGCATATGTATATATATATACAGATATGTATATGTGTGTGTGTGTGTGTATATATACAAATATGTACATATATATATATATATCCTTCTCTTGTGTATATACGTATTTTGCATATCTCATGAAACACACATACACATAAAAATAGATACAGTCAAATACAGAGACAGATACTCAGATACAGAGAAATTTTCGTTTATTCAAAGAAAATTGAGAACTAGGATATCTTGATATTTAATTTATCGTTTACATTACATACAAACTTTGTCCTTTGACATCCCGATCAAACGTGCAAACTTAGCCTAGACTCGAAGGTATAGAATTATCGGTTAGCTTTTGCTGTCTCTGCTCACTGTATAGATGTAGATACACGAGGGAGACCATCTATATGAGACGGAAACAGACAGACTGATATTCCCACACGAGCAAGGCAACTCTCTGTGCACACGCAGGTGCACGAGTTTAGGGAGCTGCAGTTTATGACCGTTAAGACCATTACACATTGATTTGTGCAGTATCATACATACATACGTACATATATACGTATGGACGTCGAACGATCGTAATTTACACGATGATCAGAAATTGGATAATAATACCTCTGACTTTCCATCCTTCGTATGAAATGGTTTCATGTTTGGAAGTACGTATAATCAACTTTATATAAAATAGTTAAAGAATTTCCATCACTTTAGAGATCGAAATTATAATAAAATGATTATCGATAAAATGGTTACAGATTTTCGAAGATACGAAGATAAGATAAAATAACGTAGTTGCAAAATACTCGAGCCTCTTTTTTTCATATCGTTTTTCATATTTCTTTTTTTTTACGACAAGATGGATGACCTAGTTAAAAGTAATAATAAAAAAAAAACAAAGTATAACAAAATAAAACGAAACGAAAAGGGAGAAAGAAGAAGGGAGGAGAAAAAGAGATTTAAAAAAAGGAGAATATTTCACGCGAGATCTCGCTTGCTCTCTTTCTTTCTTTCTTTCTTTCTTTCTTCTTTTTTTTTATTTTTTTTTTTTTATTTTTTTTAATTTATTTTTTTTCGCACGATCCCGATGACGCACGAACGAAAGTTTCCGTCGTGGGATCTTCTCCTCTTTGTTTTCGAGAGATACAGGTAGACGTTCATCTTTCGCGTGAAAAGTACAGCCTAACGATATAAAAAAGTGCATCAACACATATACATATATTTTACTACGTATATATACACTCACACAGACACACAGACACGATGACGTATGCGGTAAAGGTAGAACAGTGCCTAACGATTTACCGAGCTCTTAACGTTTGAGTATGAAAACCAACCTACATAGATACATACATACATACATACATACATACATACATACATAGATACATTCATATAATACATACATTCATATATACATAGATACATACGTACATATATGCGCGCATATATACATAAATACATAGATGCATACACGTAACAAACGTAGTACGTTTCACCCTGTGCCTTATGAAACATCCGCTAAAGTTTTATAGAGAGAGAGAGAGAGAAAGAGAGAGAGAGAGAGAGAGAGAGAGAATGAGTAGCTATGTTAGACGGAACGTTAAAATAGCTGGTATAAAGTCGAAATTGCAAAACGTAAGAATCCCATAAACGTGAATAGGGAGAGCCGAGGGAGGTTTTAAATCATTCGTTCCGGATTACGCGTTTTCATACGCGTTTACGGAGATATGCATTGTGCGTTGTTCGACGCGAAGAGGAGAATACACATAACTTTTCCTCGATTTATCGTCAACAACGAGCTCGCTTTTCCACGCATCCGTTTTCCATTTTGAAAATTCATTGGAGCGACACGTTTCGTTTTACTTCTCTATCTCTCTCTATCTTTCTGTATTTCTATCTATCTATCTATCTATCTATCTATCTCTTTCTCTTATTTGTCCCATTTATCGTTTTCATTGTACTCGACGTCAACTCGTTAACTACGACTCGTTAAACGTGATCTTAATCGAACGATTTTGATTAAAAAAGAAGCAGAAAGTAATAGGAATAATACGATGTATAGATCAATTTCCTATTTATTTTTTTCAGTTGCTCCGGTTTGCCACATTGGACAGACGAAGGTATTTGGTGTAGCTCGACAAGAGACCACGAAGATCCCCTGCGAGCTTGAGGCTAACCCACCGGAAGTCTCGTTCACCTGGAAATTCAATAATACGATGGAAGCTGTCGACATAGCCCAGGCACACGTCACAAGCGTCGGTACTCACTCGACAGCTTCCTATACTCCTATGACCGAACTGGACTATGGTACTCTACTTTGCTGGGGTAACAACGATCAGGGCACTCAACTCGAGCCTTGCGTCTATCATATCGTCCCAGCTGGTGTGTTCTCTACTCTCTTATTCCATCTTAGCCTATTCTTTCCCACGTCCCAAATCTCACACCTTAGATTCTTTTCTTTACTTGCCTTCACCAAACTCTCGAGATTCTTATCCTCTTTTCACGACTCTTTCAACTCTTTAAGAGGACTATACGAGAAGATCGATTTAGTTCCAATTCTCTCTCTCTCTTTCTATCTTTCTATCTATCTATCTATCTATCTATCTATCTGTCTATCTCTAAGATCAAAGATACACATACATCGATTGAAATGTTATACAGTAAATCCTATCTGTCAGAATTAATGTAATCGAATAATAATTAAGACAAAGAGGGGAAAAGATCGTAAATTTTTTTTTCCAGGTCGTCCCGACATGCCGCACAATTGTTCGCTTCTGAATCAAACCACAGATTCATTTTACATCGAATGCATCGACGGTTTCGACGGGGGACTTCCTCAAAAATTTACGATCCGAATAGATCGAGAGATATCTTCCAGCGGTACCAAATCGACAACTACGATCTACAATCAAACGAGCAAAGCTGCTTCCTTCGCTGTGACCAATCTCGAGCCTGGTACTACCTATGAAATACAAATTTATGCGAGCAACACGAAGGGTAACAGCGAAGTCGTTCATTTTTCGGCCACGACCTTGAACCTGCCGGAAAGGAGAACAGGTGAGTCTAGAAATCTGAAAAATGTTGAAGTTTTGATTCGTCAGAAAAGTGCCTCGTGTATCGATCATTCATATCATTTTCCATTTCTTTCGAGTACTCGATATATCGCTGTACTGCACGGCCTTGCATAATAATGCTCTAATAATTACAACAACAACGATTCCTTCCTTTTCTTATTTTCTTATTTTCATCCTTATTTTCTCGATCCATCCTATCCACCAGTTCTATGATCCATTCCTAATCTTCGATGCACACCGAGGCAATCGGATTGGTAAAGGTCTATCGAGAATCTTTTTTTCCTTTTTCTTCTCTCTTTTTGTTTTTTTTTTTATTTTTTTTTTTATTTGACGTATATAAAAATCTCGAAAAATGTACGAGATTATAATAAAAACATGTTCGTGACTCGACTAAAAGTGCATGGTTTAAAAGTATTACGACACATTATCGATCTATACTTTTATTACACCGTTCACATAGTTGTTAAAAGTTCAAATACACTACATCTCAGGGATATATCACTTTGGTAGTAGCAATATTCGCGAGTATAGATTTGTCGTCGATATCGTTTCTGTATAGAGACACAATATCGATGATATGAAGCTTACGGCCGATCGTTTGCATAAACCTTAAGAGTATTACTTGAAGAATCCGCGGAAGACGACAGTTGCGTAACTTTAGGATTCTCGTACGGGCTGGGATGCATAAGCGTAGACTATGTAATAGCAATGAATGAAAAAGAAAAAAGAAAAAGAAATGCGAGAAGTGTGTGAAATCTTTCTGTGCGAATGTGAACGAAACGAATGACTCGAGGGACGAAAATTCAACGATACTTTCTAAGACGATTTAACCGAGAGCAGCCGCACGCCCCCTCTCCCCGTCTCCATCCCCCGAAAGTCCGTTCTCGATGAAGAGAGAGGCAAATTGTAAATATTAGCTCTTCAAGTCTGCATTTAAATCAGTTTACGGACCGTTTCCAGGCTGTGTCCTCTTTGATAACTCGCGTAGCGAACAACGAACGTCGTTAGAAGGAAAGTTTACGCAGGGGAAAAGCGCGCGAGCCGGCTTGAAGAGTTAGTATGACTAATCTTATTCCGGTAATTCGTGGATCTCAATCTAGGTGAGGAGCTCGCGTGAAAGACGAGTAGTAGTAACAGAGTAAAACTGCTGGTATTAATAGTAGTAGTGTAGCAGCATTAACAGTAACGATAGTAATGTTGGAAGTAGTAGTGATAGTAATAGTAGTAGTAACAGTAGCCCGGCGAAGGTAGGAGAGACGTAATTTAACGGGTCGCCTTTCATAAATTTTCGTTGAAAAAAATATAGGACGAAGTAAGAATGAAAATGAAAGGAGGAAAAAAAGGGACTAGATAAAAAAAAAAAAAAGAAAGAAAAGAAAAGAAAAAAAGGGTAGGCGGGAGACGGAGATATAAGTTCGCGTGTATGTATGTATGTATGTATGTACGCATGCATGTATGTATGTATTGACAGTCAGAAAGAACGAGTGAGTGAGTGAAAAAAAGAGAGAAAGAGAAAGAGAAAGAGAGAAAGAGAGAGAGAGAAAGAAAAATAAAAAGAAAGGAAGGAAGCTGAGCTGAGGTGTGGTTTGTTGTACCGGTGTGGTAGCAGGTGAGAGGCTGGCTCGACCGCCGTCCCCGGAGAATTGCACGATCAGAGAAGAGAGCAGGACAACGGTGAGGGTGAGCTGTGCGGAGAGCGAGTACTTCGATGCGAACACGGCGACCTATGTTCTTCAAGTCTACGATGCCGACACGAGACATCTCTTGGGTTCAGCGACTAGCTTGACGCCTAGCATGCTCGAGGTGACAAATCTACCAATGGAGAGAAGCCATGCAGGACTCGTTCTCTCTTTGAGGGTTATGACGGCACATGCTACCAGCGACGCTACCGTTCTACACAGCCCAAACTTTGTTCAGGAGGGTAAAACGCAGGAGCATCAACGTTACCCAGGTAGGGCACCCCAAGTCCTACAATCTACGGTTTCTCATCCATTTCGAGCAACAGGATCGACATCATCGATTTATGATACATATATTTATATACATCTATATATGTATATATTTATATATATTTATAGAGACATTATGATATATGTATGTACCACCGTCACTACCACTACCACCACCAACACCATCACCATCACTATCACTCTTCCCTTCGATATCACCTTCTTTTTTTATCTTTTTTATTCTTCTTTCTTTCTTTCTTTTTTCTTCATTCTTATTCTTATTATTCTTATTATTATTCTTATTATTATTATTATTATTATTATTACTATTATTTTTTTTATTATTATCATATTCTTATTATCCTTGTTATTCTTCTTCATCTCTTAAGCACGTTCGTGCACGCGTTCGATCTAATCGGAACGTAGATGACTCCGTCAACATGTACACGCATTAATAATCTGAATCTATATATATATATATATATATATATATATATATATATATGTTCTCGGTCAAGGGCGTTTCGTTTAGAACCCTCTGCAAGCGAGTAGACAAGCGAGGGAACTACCCCTTCGAATGCACGTTTGTTCATTACCCTTGTAAATGTCTGATGAGCATGTCATGTATGTGTCCCATAGAGGATCACGAGTTTGACGCTATAAAGAGAGAGAGAGAGAGAGAGAGAAAGGGAAAGAGAGAGTGAGAGAGAGAGAGAGAAAGAGGAGATTGACAGTGAGAGTGAGACAGCGAGAGAGATTGTTATTGGTTTGCACGGTTTTGATCTTAGTAACGTTCGAATGAACCCTCCCAAAGTTTCCTCTTGTTTCGATGGATCCTCTTCGTTTCAATTTCGTCAATACCATGATTATTTTTTATTTTCTTTTTCGTCTTTTAATTTTTTTTAGTTTTTTGGGGTTTTATCAATTTTTTCTTTATTCAATTTATTTTTTTAACAATCTTTTTTGTTCAACGAACTGCGTATAACGATCGGACGTGATAGCAGGAAGTGCGAACGAGGAATGAAACGAATCGTTATTTGTTCCTTGTTTCATACCTCTCTATCTCTATCTATCTATCTCTCTTTCTCTCTCTCTCTCTCTCTCTCTCTCTCTCTCTCTCTCTGTCGGATTTTTTTTTTTTTTTTTAAACGAAATTTTACATTCCAGCGTGTTATGCGGGAAATACGTTCGTCTCTCTGTGGGCAAGCAAATTCGAACATTTTAACGCTCGGTAGCGAGATCGTTCGTTTGTGGAATCCTTTTATTTTGTTTTTTTCCTTCTTCTCCTGTTTTCATGCGAATTCGATCCGAACAAGTTCGGAATTTCGCTCACCTCGCCTCGTCTCCTCTCGTCTCGTCGCGTCTCGTCTCTTCTTGTCTCATCTCATCTCGCAAACGTCCTGGAATACAATATGTAAGGACATAGTGACGTCGATACGAGAAGGGAAAAAAAAAAGAAAATGTAAGGGAAGAGTGAAGGAAGACTCTAAAAAAAAAAGAAAGAAAGAAAGAAAGAAAGAAAGGAAAGAAGGAGGGTGAAAAAAAAGAAAGAAAGAAAAAGATGAGAGAAAAATGATATCGTACGACTGTAGGACTTTATCGTGCATCGGACGGCCGTTCGCTTCAACGTCGAGCATAATTATGCTCGAACGTAAAAAGTAAAGTACGATTCTCTAAAGTAAAGTACGATTTGCCTGTGACATTCACGTACAGACATACACACATAACATACATACATAAATACGTACATAGATACAGACATATACACACACGGATGAACGCACTTGGACACAAAGAGTGTACACGAGAATAGAGAAATGATTGCGATAATTAGCTCGTTAACTCGCATCTCGAGATGAATTCTAAATACGTTATGAAAATGATTATGATAGAAGATAGTAAAGGACAGATATATCGCGTAACCAACCATTAAAACGATAGAAACAGTCGGAGAAAAAGAAAGAGAGAAAGAAAAAGAGAGAGAGAGAGAGAGAAAGAGAGAAAGAGAGAGAGAGAGACAAAAAAATATTTTATAGTTAATACGTTAGGTCGCAAATAAATTAACTTTTTTAATAACGAACCAAACGAAACGCTTTTGAAATAGACGAACGAGCGTACGCAGGTGTCTTCCAACTGATGTACTAACGCACACCAACGTCTTTTGTTGTCAACGTCTACTCGATGTCAGAGAGAAACGTAGTCACGATCGGACGGCTCGTACCAACACGAGGAAACTTTGTTCGTGAATCTCCTGAGAGAAATTTTCAAACTTTGCAAAACGCGTCGCGTAGTTGTTGCACGATAGACGATGTTTTCTCACGGCGATTAGCAACGTCCGTTCGTTCGTTCATTCGTTCATTCGTTCGTTCGTTCGTTCGTTCGTTCGTTCGTTCGTTGGTTCGTTCGTTCGTTCGTTTTGCAAACCTATGTATGTATATTTGTACGTAGATTTTTGTGTATGCGTGTATCTCAGTCCAAAGAGAATCCTTAAAACAAAAGAAAACTTTTAAATCCGCTCTTCTCCGATCATTGTCTTTCGTTTTGAAGTAGTAGTTATATTCGCTATTACAATCTATGTCATTCCACACTCGTCCTGCATAAATTTAATACTCGAAATCTCTTTTGCATGAGCTATATAGGATGTCCAAGATTTTAACGGGCAAACATTGTCGCTATATTGTATGAATCTAAATGAGAAAGAAATGTTGTATAAATATATGTCGTTTAAAGCTTTATTAAAAAGTTACGATCGAGGTAAGAATTGCGTAAAAAAAAAAAAAAGTAACGAATAGTAGTCTGACGCAAAGGAATGGATCGACAATATTTACATTTAATCTGTTTATGCGAGTTTATGTAAATATTATTGATCTGTTCTCGTATTATATCGTAATAATTTCGTTCCAGACTGCTATCCGTTACTGTTCTCCACGTAATTATTATTTTTCTCGTAACTTTTTAATAAAGCTTTAAACGACCTATGTTTATGTAACATTCCTTTCTTATTTAGAACCATATAATATACCGAACAAGTTTGAACGTTAAAACCTGGAACACTATGTATATATATACATATATATTTATATATAAAATTGAAGTAAAAGATCGCAACGCCGATTCAACTTTAACGATATTTAATAATCCTCTTAATAATTTCCTCGATCGAAAATCCGAAGAAAAGTGTACAAAAAAAAGGATGAGATGTAAAAAAAAAATATAAAAAAGACAGAAACAAATATCGTGTTTCAGCTTTGACTCCAGTGATGCTGTCGTTATCGGGTCCATTGTTAGGTGCAGTAGTAGGTGCTACAGCTGGTCTTCTATTAGTGATATTCGTGATCGTTCTCGCTGTGAGATTGCGTTATCGACCTCGCCCACAAGAGGATAAGGATTCCCATGACGATGGTGGTATGGCGAATCTCGCTGCTTCCGGTGGTACTACAACCTCATCGCCACGAGACAAATCATCCGTCTTGCCTCTAAGTTCTGACAGCATCGAAAGTTTCGAAAAGGATCCCGACATAATATCCCATACAAACGGTAAACATCTATATACGTTTATATTTCGTAAATAAATTAACGCGAGAGAAAGAGGAAAAAGAAAATTAGAATTAATCTTATCCTTTTTTTTTTTTTTGTTTGCTTTCACCCCACAATTTTAGAAAGTTCTTACGCGGAAATGTGCAAAGGTACGTCGCCGCGTTACGTGATACAACCAAAACGAGCTGACGCTTCGACATTTACAAACAATGTAAATATATTTATATATTTATATACACGTATATATAACATGATATTTCTTAATAAGAAACTTAAGATCATCGATCATCGAAGGGACCAATTAATAAGACTTCATTTTCATCGTGTTAGGGCTCGGAATTGACGTATGCTGAGTTATCGCTACGGAACAATAGGCGAATACCTCCAAATTGCTATCAGTCGGTACAGATGTCGACCCTTCAGAGACCTCAAATATTACCAATGTCAACTGTGATACGAAGACAAGCGATGCAACAAGAACCAACTATCTACACCCAAATAGCTGGACATTCGAAATCCATTTACGTACCACCACCACATGCCTACATGAATCGAGGTAGCGACGAATCGACGGTGGAAACTCCATTAATCGGACATGACAATAAGGTAATAAACCTTTTCTTGTTCTATCTCTTTCTTTCTCTCTCTCTCTCTCTCTCTCTCTCTCTCTCTCTCTCTCTCTCTCTCTCTTTATCTCTCTCGTTTTTTTTCTTTTCGTTCTTTCGTTTCGTTCAACGATAAGATTTACGTCACGAACGAGGGAACAATCGTTTGCAAATACTCTCCAGCGATTCTTTCTTTTTGAACGATTCCGCAACGAAATGGGAAGGAACACAGGCTTGGTCCATTCGAGAATACCCATTCCGTTGATTAATTCGACGTTCGTAATGGTAACATTCGTCATAATTCTATTTAAACGTCGTAACTTTCGCCGTAATTCTGTTTTATCTTGAAGCGTCTTCGTAAAGAGAAAGAAAAAGAGAGACACGGAGACAGAAGGGGAGAGAGAGAGAGAAAGAGAGAGAGAAAGAAAGGAAGAGAGAGAAAACACGGAAACATACCCTGTTCTGTACATTTATCTTTTCCAACTTTTATCGAACTCCGATGGTGCTCTCGTATACATGTATATGGCGTAAATTGTATTTTTAACCATCGAAAGATCCAGATAAAGTTCGCCGAGCGAGGAAAATTGCATCGTTATTTTGGAAGACATAGGAACACGAAAGTAATCGTTTTCATACTTACATGAATGTTTCCTTTACTACTGTCTCTTCATCGAATTATTTTACGACATATACATAAATATATATGTATATGTATGTATTATATATATATATAAATTTATTAATAAATAAATGCATACATATAGGTGTATGTACATATTCATACGTACGTATGTATATATATATATATATATATATATATATATATATATATTGCATATATTATCGTTTATTATTACATATATATAGTATTTACTTTACTATGATATTAATAGCATAATAGATATTTTATATGAAGATATAAATATATATATATATATTCCACTTCACTACACATAAGTATATGTTATAGAGTGAGTTATTAATACAGAAATTATTTATAGTTCCCAGCTATTATGAATAATAACGAACAAAATCAAGCACTGCATATAAATTTCACATTGTTTATCATAATTCATCATATTGAAGAGTCAATATGAATATTATTATCGTCTGGTCGAATAAAATACTAATAATAATAACTATAACTATAACAATTAATAATAATAATAATAATAATAATTATTATTATTATTATTATTATTATTATTACTATTATAACATTAATAATAATATCTTTATGATAGAGTATTAGAAGCGATAGGGGTTGAGGGAACAGAAGAGTGGTATGATTATTCAACACGGTTTTCGTCACGTGAGCGACGTATTGCGTTTAGAATCGAATTATAAATTCATGTGGCAATAATTTATCTTTTGCAACATTTTAACTTTTTTCTTCTTCTTTTTTCTTTTGTAAAGAACTTTATAATATTTTCTTATAATCAACTTCTTAACATTGTTTCGAGAAAAAAAGAAAAATCTCATACTTTTTGATCTAATGTTACGAAAAATTAAAGAGTTTGAGGAAGACGTGTTCATCATCTTCCATATTACCTGCTTAATTCTCTAAAGCTTTTCCGAAAACTCTCGAAAGTTCGATAAACGATTGATGTAAATATGGAAGCACGTAGCAAAGTCAATAAGTCTGCGATAATTAATTAGTCCGTGTTATGGACAGAATGATTAATAAGTATCGTAATAAATTTATTATAGAAAACTATCTAAAAAGACGCAGAACTAGCGATGAAATTTATTACAGTATCGAAAAAAATCAAATTGTCCAAAAGGAATGTATCCTTGTTGATAATATCTGATCAATTTAATAAATTAATCAATATTTATCTAGCAACGTGATCGTTTTAGTCATTATTCATAATGGGCAGGTATTATAAATAATGACCTATTAGTCACATAACCCATAACATATATATATGTGTGTGTGTATGTATGTATGTATGTATTTAATGAATTAATTAGCGAAAAAAAAACAAATCCATAGTAGATGTTACTTAATTAATTTATTTTTTATTATATATTTATTTTTTTTTTTTCTTTTTTCAGATCACAACGATCAGCCAATCAGGAAGCTCAATATGGCGAACCGACACGCCTCCTCCCATTAACGCACCAACAACATGATTTCGTGCAAGCATGCTTATAACTTAGTATCGAACCCAAAGGTTTCTCAATGTACCCGAAAAATGGACACACATCGAATTACGTACGCGTTAAACCTTCGGCCGCGTTCTAAAAATGATTTTAGAAAAGTTTTAGACGCGCCTTATAGAGACAAAAAGACTATATCGACGACGACGACGAACGATGAAAGTAATGGAAAAAGCTAGCACCAGAAAAACGTTTAAACTCGATCATACGATTTATTTCTCCTTTCTTTTCCTTTTCTTTCCTTTTTTATTTTTTTTTTTTTTTTGTAATTATCGAAATTAAAGAATAAAGAAAGAGAGAAACAGACAAAAAAAATATGCGTTCGATAAAAAATAGACAATAGTATCATCAATATGGACGTCGGACGCCATCTTTACTGCCAAAATGATCGACCAAAATACAATTTACTCACATTCGATACTATTCTAAAACGACAAATTTAATTCGATAAGAATTCAAGTAACATTTAGAAAATTAAGTGTAATATTCGATGTTATTATTTATCTTAGTATATATCGAATTGATTTTTTAGCAAAGATTGATTTATTCCAAAAAGTAAACCGTAGACGTGAGGTATAGAAATGAATATGACGAAAAGTATATATATATATATATATATAATCACCATTTTGAAACGAGCTTCTTTTTCCAGCCGTCCGTATGTCGACATGTCGTACGAAACGTCGAAAGTCTAAAGAAAAGAAACACGAGACGATCGGTTTGATTAAAAAGTATGACTGATTTCCAAGATTGTTTCTTTCTCTTATCGAAACGTACTAAAAAAAAAAAAAAAAAGTAAAAAAAGAAAGAAAAAAAAACAAAAAAGACGAATGTATGGATCTCTTGATGTTCAGAAAACACAGATCGCAAACGAGTACAATTAAAGATAAAGAAAAGAAGAAATAGAAAAAAAAAAGAAGAAAAGAGAGAAAGGAAGGCGAATTTAATTTAAAAGCATCTAATCGTAAACAAGAAGTCAATGTTATGGAGGAGGGATGTGAATGGAGATACAAAAAAAAAGCTAGGAAAATTAATATTTGTCGAAGAAAATTAATTTTGAGAAAACTCGATAAGAAATAAATTTGAAAGAAGCAAAATCGTGATAAAAAAGAAAAAGGACTGGAATAATATGCATGATTGGGGATAATAGATGGGGTTAAGTGGGAAAAGTGGAAGCTGTCGCAAACTTCGTGTTTAACTCTAAGTATAGTTTACGTTAGATAGACTTCTGTCTTTAACGAATAATATTTAAGAAGAACAACAATTTTTTATTTCATCGTCGTAAATATTCGAAAGGAAAATTCGCATAAATATCGAAAGTGTTGAAAGTATTTTATCGCGAAATATTTCTTTCAGTTTTTCAAAACTATGCGATAAAATAAATAAACTCGAGTTTAAACAAATCGAGATTAATCTTTCTTGTTGCTATATATATACGTATACATACATATATATATATATATATATATATATATATTATTTATTGTTAAAGGAGAAAATAAATCTATAAAAAAATTTGACTTCTCGATATTAGATATCGTTGATTCGAGTTTGAAACTTTCGAACATTTGGAATATGAAAAAGAATGCATATTTCTTTCTTCTTCTTCTTCTTCTTCTTTTTCTACATCCCCAAGTAATTCGCCATTATGTGATATAAAGGCTACACTCGTTAAACGTCATCAAATAACAATTTACGGATATATCGAGTTATAATCGTGAAACGGCAAGACGACAAATGGTTATAAAACCATTAAAGTACTCATCGATTTCGTTGCAATTTGCACGATTTGTCAAGAAGACTGAAAGATGAAATAAAGAGAAAGAGAGAGAGAGGGAGAGGGAGAGAAAAGGAAGAAAAGAGAAAATAAGAGAGAGAGATGGAGACAGATATACAAAAACAAATCGACAAGTGTCAGGAGTAAAAGAATGAATAAATAAGTGAATAAATAAATAAATAAATAAATAAATAAATAGATAAATAAAAGGGAGGAGAGAACGAGCGTAACACGCGGAATGTATATTACTCGTACGTGCCATAAATTAATTAATTATTGGAATGTGGTGTTGCTCGGACGACTTTAGTGTTATATTGTACATCTAAATAGTATAAAATTTAGCGCAGTACGTGTTTAAAGCGACAATTATGAACATTCTCTCGTTTATTGAAAGATATATAGACGTACGAATGACTACGTCGATATCGATCGAAGAATTAATGTGTCGATCGGGAAGAAAAAAAAAAGAAAAACAAAAAATAAATAAGTAAATAAACAATTTTATTCGTACTTAAGAAATTCAAATATTATATTTTTAGGAAGAGTCGTGTTGACGAAAACTTTTAACGCCGAGACTATAGGATAAAATATCTCAGCGTGAAAGTGTATGAATACGACGCCTCTCGTCTCTCTATTAAAACTTTTTAACCTTCTTTCATTATTAAAAAAAAAAAAAGGAAAAAAAGAAAAAAAAAGAAAGAAAAAAGAAAAAAATAAATAAATAAATAAATAAATAAAAGGGGGAGAGAGAGAGGAGGGGGGGGGAGGGAAAAAGGTAAAGGAAAATAAAAGAGAAAAAGAAAAAAAAAGAAAAAGCTGCGGGAAAAAGTTGAAATGTTCAATATAATGTAACAGTTATAAAAATAATCTTGTAATGTACGTAAGAGGATAATTGTCTTATGTCGTGTCTTCTTTTTTTTCTCTCTTTCTTTTTTTTTTTTTAATTCTAATTAATAAAAAGAAAAACAAAGAAAGAAAAAGAAAACATCTTCCCTTTTTTTTCATTCGCGCGTCTTAAAAAGGAAATATTAAAAATTTCGATCCTTTGAAAATTTATTTATCATTACGAAGGATATTTATCCTTCTCCTTAGATTTTCGAACGATTATCGTGTTAATCTAATTCGCATTACCGATCGACGATTCTTGTACAGATTATTCGCTGTCATGTTGAGTCATATTAATCGTGCAACACTCCCCTTTTTCCATGTGCATGTAATATGCGATGGAAAGTTTAGAATGTGTTTGTTACTTGGATTTTGTGAATGTTCGAAAATTAATCAGGGTCTTCGGAATATATATATATATATATATAATAATAATTATGTATATATATATATATATGTATGTATATATATATATATATACATACATATATGCAATGAAAATTTGCATTATCTAATTTTTCATAGGTACATCAAAACGAAAGAATGGTAGAAAACGACTCGTAGAGAATGAAATTAACAAGTAACGGTTCCTGAATCTAAAACTATTGAAGGAATTTATTGAAAATCATTATAATTCTATCGAAGGATTTAAATAATAACAAAACTAAATGCGACAAGATGAAGTTGTTAAAAGCGTTCGTACGAGATATGAAAGTGATTTATATTCAAATAGAAGCAGAATCGTAGATTTGGAAACCTTACTTCTTGATCGAGATGGTATTGGTGTAGTTAACGTCAAAATCAGAGAGGCCCAGTATTTTATCAAACATTGGTATTGCCAGTGTAATAATAATAATAATAATAATAATAATAATAATAATAATAATAGTAATAATAATAATAATAATAATAATAATAATAATAATAATAAAATAATTATTAATAAATAAATAAAAAGACTTTGATATGTTGCTAGTACGCGTTATGAGTATTCAAAATGAATTTCAATATAAATCTACACCACCAATATGCAGATGTACGCACATGTATACGCGTATATGTAACAAGAACATTAAAATCTTATAATTTTTAATGACTTTTAATATAGGTTTAATTATGTAAATTAAGAAGGAATAATTGTGCTCAATAAATTTCAATAAATAAGAATTTTGCCAATGCTAATATAATAATTATTATTACAATCATTTATATATAAATACGTAATATACATAATATGTATCATATATAAGTTATTTACAAAAAGTTTTGTACATTTTTAAAACTAATGTACAACGGGAGGCAATTCAGTTATCATTTAAATGATCAAACTCTTATGTGTTAAGATTCTATCGACAAATTTTTAACGAGGGATGATACATCAAAAGCATCCGATGAAACAAACACTTTTTTTTTAATCGCCTGCTCGTTCAAGTCCACAACAGCCTTTTTTATTTTATTTCTCCATTCCTTTGATTCCTGAGTATTTATGGAACACATGATCACGTCGTTTACATAATCTTGAAGAGTATAAGATACCACAGATACAAATATCGATTTTAAATCGTCTTTAGCTTTCTGTTTAAGAGTACTGTCTCTACTAACTAAATTCAAAATAAATAGACCATTCTCCGTCAAACAGGAGGCTATCATTTTTAACAAATCTATTTCGAGAAATTGTTTAGGTGGACAGCTCATTCCAACGGTGGTGTCCTTACTATCAACATCGAAAAGGATAGCCGAATACTTCTTACCATCGGAAGCAGCATTTTTTATAAATTCTATACCATCTGCAATTTGTACTTGCATTCTATCGTCTAAAATAAGGCCAAAATATTCAACTGCCACTTTAAGAATAGCCTCGTCGATCTCAACGGCTGTGATTTTTAACTGTAACGCAAAGAAACTTTTTTTTTATTTTGTCAATAAGATTGAAATATAATTAACGCTTTTCTTTTTTAATAATATACCATACATTTGAAAAACAATGATATAGAAATGTACACAAGCCTCCACCGCCAAGACCTATGATCATGATTTCATTAGAATTTGTAGAATCTAATATCGTAGAAACACCTATGCTCATATATACGTGGTGTTTGCAAGCCAAAAATCCATTATCGATCACTTTCTTTTTTTTACCTCGTCTGGACTTTACTGAAAATATGATATTTCTTGATATACAATTTATAACTTATTTATTCTATCACACAATGTTATACCTTCTTTCAAACGAGCTTCGCTCTGTATCACATACGGATTATTTAGAAAGATTAGTCTGCGCAATGTGTGTCCATCCTCTTCAGTTTCTTCAACGACGAAAGAACCACTAATTTTACTTTCACCTTCGAAACAAATCGTGCGAGCACCTATATCTGTTTCTAAAGATAAATAAGGTATGTCACTCTTATCGGGTAAACCTGATGGAGCTAAGTTGCGTACACAATTTCCAAGTTCAGTTTTTACAGCATCCCAACTTTCAAATTTATGTTCTCGTCGAAGAGTGACAATAGCAAGTCTATCACGCTGTGTACTTTGTAGTACCTGCTGCCTTCCTTCTTTGGTACTAAACAACCAATCTGTTTCCCTATTAAAAGAGTAACGTGTAATTTTATATAGGTTATGAAATTTTGCATTCTTAATTTTTTTTTATTTCTTACTTGTACGCTAGTAGAACAAGCCTTACTTTCCTTGCGGTACTATAAACGCAGCATATGATTTAGCTCCTCTAGCACGAGGTTGGTCAAGTACGTAAACTGTATATCGAGGATGTTTGTCACCCACTCTATGTAAATCTAAACATATTTCTCCTACATCTGATATGCTTCTTTTATCAAGGCAATTACATATTAAGGCTGATTGTTGAATCGATAATATCGCAGATATTAAAGTGTCTACGGAGGTCACTCTCTCAGGTTTTCCATCGGTTAATGCAATTTCAAGAATCTGTTAAAATGAAAGTATCCATTGATAATGTAAAGTATAAGAGTTAATGTAGTTTATCTAAATTAATATAGAAAATATAATAATCTTTGTCATACCCACCGATTCTGTTAATTTTATAAATTTGGTTGCTACAACAACAAACACTGGGATAGAACTCCCTTCCTCTTGTTTAGCTTTTGCTTCGGCTTTATGACATTGTGCCACGCGTATCATGAAATTATTTGCAGTGAAATATGACAAAATTTTCCTTAGAATATGTTCTTGAAGCAAACTAATACAAATGTATCTTCCACCATTACGTAAAACACGTGTGATTTCCTAGAAGACATTTTTCCATTTATAAATATTTACATAAATGAATTTATTTATCATCATTTATATATATCATTTTCTCTCGCAGATATTACCTTAAAATACTTATCGATCATAGATATTGTATCTTGCTTTACATTTGGCAATAAAGCATCTAAGGTACCTTTATCCAGTATAACGCTAAATCTTTCATTTGGATATGTCATTTGCGTAGCATCCATTTGTTCGTATATTAAATCTGGCTTGTCATTTTTATTAATGTTTTGCATTTGTTTAATGACAACCTCTGACACATCTATATTTGTAATATTTCTATATAAAAGAAGAAACGTAATAAATAATTGTAACTACCTATAACGTTAAGAAGAATTTAAATACCAACCGATACCCAACATCGTAAAGCGACATACTGAGAGTGGAATTACCACACCCAACGACTAATATATCATCTTTTATCTTGATATATTTAATCAAAATATCACATAATTCAGAATATTCTCCATACCTGAAATACAAATGTACAAAATAAATGATAGATAACAAAAACATATCAAACTTGATTGACAAGGACTAACCACTCGAAGCTTTTCTTGCCACGTTTTTTGAAAAATGTATTCCAATATTCTGGTTGACTAAATTCCTCATGAGTTTTAGGTAAAAGATTCATGATTTTTCAAATAAAATTCGCACTCTCGTATTTAACCTAAAATTTACCGGCGTCTAATTTCACGTTACTTCATTACTTTGATATCAAATATTGAAGAACACTGGAAATGGCGGGAAAATGAGATATAAATTTCTGTAAGTGTTTTTGAATTTTCTGAATCGCGTTTCCGAGTTTTTTAAACTTGTAAATAATTGTAAATAATAAAGAACAATCATAAAACTCAGGAAACACGATCACAATGTTCGCTCAATATTGCTCCTAACTTGTGCGACTTCAGCGATGAATGCGGAAGAAATATGAACTAAAAGGAGGTTAAGAGTCTCTTTTTAGATTCATAATGTCGGTATGTATGATTGCATAGGTAAGTACATATGCGCTTCACGTGTCGCCAAACGTGAATTAAAAAACTGAGCTAACAAAGAGATCAGACAATATATGATCGTCAATTTTTACAAGAGCTAATACAAAGCAAATACGTATTCCACAAGCGAACAAGCGATTTAAAGATAGACATTGATGTTCTTCTTATACTCGAATGACATTATTTTCTTTACATTTGTCTAAAATAATGCATTATTATAATAAATTGGTAATAATATTATTTAAGAACCTACTAATATATATATATATATTATTTCAATGATATTAACAGTATTATTAATATAATTAATAGTATTAATAAATAATATTATCGATAATTAATCTATAATTGAATAATATAAATAATTAGATAAACAGATAATTAATAATATTATTGACAATCGATAAATAGTTATACAAAGTATAATAATCGAGATATAGTCAAATACAAGTTATGAGCAATATATATAAAAAAAATTGATAGTAGATAAATAGATAATTAATAATATTATTGATAATCAATTAATTACTATTTACGTCCTATAATATTAATAATATAATTAATAGTATTAATCTTGTACAATATTATTAATAATTAATATTATTAATCGAATATTGTTAAAGAAACTAATAGATGCAGTATGTAAATATATACGTCTGCAAAAAATATTGCAATTTTTCAATCTTTGTTTATTTTATCATATTACTGATGAAACAAAAAGGTGGCATACAAATATATAACAATAAATTTGTGGTATCGTACATTACGTCATTGGTTATCGATGATACTTGCATAGTTATGAGGAGATAACGTATGTGTACAGTTAACAGTAAGTGACAAATGGAGATCATTTCTCTTATTATATTTATTATACGTTGTAATCGCGATTCTATATAGATATATATATATATATATATAATATATGTATGTGCATATGTGAATTTATACGAACGGGAAAAGATATGTTAAAAAAAATTATTGGAGAAAAAATTATTGCCAAAATTTGATGAAAGTTTAACTAATTGTAAAATAACAAGGAACTTTGGCTAATGGAATTATAAAAACTTGGATTTTTTCAAGATTTTTCAAGAATTCAAAAACGGAAATGAGGTAACAAGGTCGTGATGGTCAATGGCTTATTCGAAGAATAAAGATTTTTTATACGGGATAATTGTTTCAGATTTTTAAAACAAACTATAACCTATTTTTAGACGTGACTTTCGCAAAGAAAATAACATTTTTCAATAATCGGAGACGATCGTCATGTGCAGAGAATCTTTGTCTCTCGAATGAGCCTTTCATTATTAAAATTAGATAAGAATCATGACCATGAGAATTTATAATATAAATCCTTGCAAACGTATAGAAAGAGAATTCTCTTAAAGGCTTTTACGCATGAATCGACGTAAGACCTAAAACGTAATAAGTAAGCTGTAAGGAAATCCACCAATCAGATTCGACTATTCTCCCTTTCATTTTTCGACGTAAACCATAGTAACGAAAAATTTCATAAAGATGAAATTTTCACAGTTAAAAGTCTTACGTACAACCAATCACATATCTTTCCACATTTATAATTTAATTTCGTTATTTCGAATTTTATAAATGCAATGCAGTAAAAGCATAGAGATTTTGAGGTTATGTGTCTATATATTACGATTGAAATTATCAATAGTATTGTATTCTGTGTTTTAATAGAATAAAAATATAATAATAAAAACAAAAAAACGATGGGATGCAACAAACAACACTTGACACATAAGAATTGCATTTTCGCGCAATTTCTTTGACGATTACAATGATTGGTTGAATTTTGTGATTTCGTTAGTCACATGTCATATTATTTACGTAGTACTGATTACGTATTCGTCTTACGTCGGTGCGTGTATGAAGGTCTTAAAGAATAATACTCAACTTGGTATTGGCAAATCATACAAAACAAAAATGTCGACAAATTCGCGTTCGCGTAAAACTTCGAAGACGATATAAAAAAGAAAAGAAGTAAAAAAAAAATGAACTTAAGCGAATTAAATTATCAGAACAAATTATTTTTGTAAATATAAGATTTTGTGTGTTTTCTTTTTCTTTTCAATTTTTTGAAATAATTTCCAAATAAAAGAAACATTTTCTTTTTTTGAAATGACTTTTATCTCGCGCTGGACGATCCACCAATAATCGTTCACGTGACAACCGAGACGACATCTATGAACACAGTTTCGTAACACGTCCTAAATATACTATTGCGTCAGCCATTGAAATACCTTGGAACACAAGCTCGGACATATCACTAGTGGTTTATTCATCGATCGAAGCATCTATTCGCGGTCAGCGAACGGTTGATTCACGTCCTTCTCTGTTACTGAAGAGGCACGAGCGTATCTAACAAAGTAAGTAAAATAAATAATTTTCTTTAATCATTAGAGTGGATTTCATTCGATCGATTGACAGACGTTCTACGTATCATCGTATTCCTTTTGTCAAAATGATTTCCAATAGAATTTTTTTCGCGACATTAATATCAATGAAATACATAAAAATTCGTACTTTTTGCCATGATATATTACCACGTGTACTTTGCTTACGAATATACGAAATACATAACTGACGCCATTCTTCAAACTTTTGCTATTTCGAATTCATCGAATGTACGAAGTGTTACGTATCTTCTTTGTCAAACATATATAATTACATATATATATACATGCGTACATATATGCGTGGTATATATATATACATATATGTTATATATATAAAGAAGATTCAAGTTATATAATCGGCCCTGAGCCAGTGCCCTAGTGTACTTCATTTTTGCCTTTAGGTTTGTTCGCTTTTATTGACCCTCGATACACTTTTATTTCACCCTTCCGACTCTATCATTCTTACAGGGCATTTGAAATATTTTCATCATCATTTCGCTTATAAACTGACGTAAAAGAGAGATATAGAGAGTACTATGCTCTAAAGTATATATATATATATCGTTAAGAAACATAATCTATTTTATACATTTGGACGTTTTTATTACGAAACGATGATATTACGTGAAAAGTTTTCCATGAGGTTATATATCGTCGATAAAGTTACAAGAGAAAAAATTGATAACAAATTTTATTCCACTTATTATCAAACACACACACACACACACATATATATATATAAAATTAATAATCATGATCGATTTAAAGATTTAAAAGCTATTATAAATATTAAGAGCAAGTAATATTGACTTTTTCTCTATTTTCCTTATCTGTCAAGGATCGACAATCTCTGCTCGTTATTTTTCCGATAAGCATTTTTATTTTCACAATGGAATCTCGATTTTTATTATTTTTTTTTTTCTTTCTTTATGATCATCGAATCTACTTTAATCAAGTCACCTGCGATTGAACCCTTGTATATTTTGTCGATAATGCAAAAAGGACGTGCGAGCGCAAGCGCATCGATTTATTAAACATGTCGACATTTTTTAACTGTCCTTTTTTTTTTTTTTTAATCGAAATATAATAATTAGTTAGTTTAAGAAACATAAAAGAAACGTGTGTAATAAATCATATACATATCCATGTACATGAGTGGTACGTTTGTGTACGTGAGTGTACGTTTACTCGTCTAACGTGATATCGTAATTCACGTGATTAATCGTATTTCTTTTTTTCTTTTTGAATGAATCAAA
Organism: Vespula vulgaris; assembly: GCF_905475345.1. Lineage (NCBI taxonomy): Eukaryota > Metazoa > Arthropoda > Insecta > Hymenoptera > Vespidae > Vespula > Vespula vulgaris. The sequence goes on from NC_066589.1 coordinate 401,192, forward strand.
GTGAATGAAAGAAGGAAGAGAAAAAAAAGAGACAAACAAACAAATAGAATGACTTATCAAACAATATTACGACTATAGTAGTGGTCGCCATGTTTCTTTTTTCTTCGCTCGTTTAACAGAGCGCCAAGTTTGGCTCGCCTCCATTTTCGTATGATCGTGCGATTTCATTTCGCAATAAGAACGAAACATTTGAAAACGAACAAAGAATGAATTGTTATTTTTTTTATCTCTCTCTCTCTTTTTTTTTTTTTTAATTTTTATGTATTTATTTATTTATTTATTTTTTTTTGTAATTAGATTCTTTTGCGTTTTATAAATGATAAATGATTATTACAGAATGATTCGATGCTTCGAATAATCGTGCTCGTGATAAAATTCGTTGAGAGCAGACGCCTTTTGATGACGCAGGCGTCAATGATTTCCTCAACCATCTTTCTACGTAACTACTACGTCACGATCACGAATACGTAATACATATACATATATATATATATAGTAGTAGAGTATAAGTAGTCTATAAATTTACATAGACTATGAGATAACACGTAATACACTGTCGAGAATTATCACCGCGATTATTTATAAATCGTTTAGAAATTTTATTTGGAATTATTTTAATCGTTATTATCTTTTTTATCGTTTTAGTCGAAGCAGGAACTATGGGTGTACCAGCAGGTGATCCAGAAAAGGGAAAGAAGGTGAGATATGAAAATATATATTTATATAAATAAAAAATATATTACATATTATTATTTTTATTCATTTGTATATATACGTATGTATATATTTTTTATTATAATTAAATTAATTAAAATTTTATTATAATTAGTATTATATACATATATATATATATATATATATATTATACATGTATATACTTGTTATATATAATTCGTATTATTTATTCACAAAGAATTGTTGATCATACCGATTACGATATTTTTAGCTCTTCGTACAGAAATGTTCACAATGTCACACGATAGAAGCTGGTGGCAAACATAAAGTGGGTCCTAATTTACACGGTCTGATCGGTAGGAAAACTGGCCAAGCGCCCGGTTATGCGTACACGGATGCTAACAAGGCTAAAGGTACATACGTTTAACATTTTCAATTTTATTCCGTTTATATATCTAACCTTTTACTTCTAATCGTGTTTATTTTTTCAGGCATCACTTGGAACAAGGATACGTTGTTCGAATATTTGGAAAATCCAAAGAAATACATTCCCGGCACGAAAATGGTGTTCGCCGGTTTGAAGAAAGCACAAGAGCGTGGAGATTTAATAGCTTATTTAGAACAAGCATCGAAGTAAAGTCGCTGTGCGATATCGAAGGTGGTGAAGCAGCACGAATTCTCATGCGGGTTGAATGTCACGCAAGATATCTTAGTACGATTATCATCTTCATTCTTGCGTACGTTTATCTCACATTTCATCAAAACTCATTTTAAATGACTCTCCTCCTTCTGCCACTAAAAAAAAAAAAAAAGAAAGAAAGAAAAAGAAAAGCGTTTTCTCGATATTCAGATAGTGACGAATTGTTATTATTGTTAATAAGTAGGTATACAGTGTTGTAACTATGTACATTGACAAAGAGGCTTGGCTAGTACTTGCCCCATTTCTTCATCTACGAAGATATTCCGGTGTTCGTGTCACGAATGGCTGAGCCATTAGATAATCCTACACCGTAATTATTTATTATCATTGTACCGATCGAATCATTCGACTAACGTTTGTCTTCTCTGTACAACGTACCACCGTCAGAATACAGATTCGATGATAAATTCGTAATGCTTTTTAATTTTTTTTTTTTACAAATGTCGTTTTAATTAACCCCTTGCACTTGATAGGGCGTAGCTACATCGACGTTCGTAATAGGATGAAGTACGATAAATCGTTACTTCGCTGAGACACGTGATCATTAATAGATCTTTTCTTCGATAAGATAACATCTTTTTTTTTTTTTTCTTTTAATTTTCATACAACGAGGTATCGTAAAAATATTTTGCAGCTGCTGATTAAGTGATTATATTAAAATATTGATTGATTGGCCTTGCAAAGGGTTGGTTTTACCAAAGAAGAAATGATCGATGCGAATATACTTTGGATTAACAACTACGTCGTGATCATTTCGAGTTTTTTAACAAGACTGTTATGGCGACTATTTAACGATATCTTTCGAACGATAAAACACGAACAAGGAAGGATGCGGTTAAAGTGGTAGGAAACCGATCTTGGTTTACACGAATTGGTTAGATTAAATCTTTTACTAGGCAAAAATGCTTCATTTCGTTGTAACTTGTAGTCGTGTTATGATAAAGCGTGTGCTCATATTTTTTTAAAAAAAGGAAAAATCTTGAATCTCATCGATCCATCATGGAGAGTGATCCTTCGTCGTCCGCGGATAATTCGAAGGACAATGTCTCTTGCGTTTTACGAAAAAAAGAAAAAATATCGTTGAAACTTCACTTGACTCGCGTCTTCAGTTCAAACGCTCTACGTAGTCCTAAAAGTCCTTCGAGTTCTTTCGATTCTCAGAGATTAAGTCCTAACCAGTGCTTGAGTCCTGTCGTCAAACCGAGACACTCTTGGCATATTCATTCCTTCAAGAACAAAGGCAGTACATCTTCGCGATCCTCCGAAAGCGGAATTTCCTTATCTTCATCCGTAAAATCGTCGACAAACGAAACATTTTCAGACTCACCAGGAATGAGTCCTAGCAGTCCGAAAAATTGTTACTCTCCAATATGGGACTCCAAAACGGGGTAAGTAAATCCAATCTCTTAATTATAATTCTTTAATTTCGTTTAGAAAAAAAATAATAAAAAGAAAAAATCGCATTTTTTTTTTCTACGTTCAAACGATTACGGATTAAGTCGTTTCAACTATAACTGTTTCTATTTGAGATATAATAGTATTATTGAAATGCGAAAGAAAAAAAAAAAAAAAGGAAGAACTATAAATCTCGACTAATCGCAACACGCCAAGATACAAATGGAAATTGAAAAGGACGTTAACGTCGTTTCGATTTTTCCCTCGTGATATAATTTATTTCATTCATTTTTTCAAACGATAATAATCATAAGAAATGATTAACAACTCGAAATTACTTTTCATATGTCGAAAGAACTCGCTTTACACATTTATTTCTCTTTTCTTTTCTTTTTTTTTTTTCTTTATCTTGTGACAATCCAAGCGTTTAGGATTCTATCATACTTATGTCATGGAAATAATTAAGAAGAAAGATTCTAAAGGCTGGAAATATAGTCGATTACCGATTACTGGGTTATCGGAGAAAGACTTTTATCGCGTCTTTAACAGGCCAACCTACTGCTGTTGCTGCTGCTGTTGCTGCTGATATTAGCTGCTGTTAGCTATTAGCCGTTAGCTTCATTGAGATTAAGCTCACACGAGAGGAAACCCTCTTTGACGATGTTTATATCGCATATATGTGTCGTTGGAAATCGAAAGTAGAGGGAAGATTGCGTATCGATCGTAAGAATATTACATTCTGATTATTTGTTATACCTACTTCATGAATAATACTGATAAGAAGAAGAAATCTAGAATTTATCAAAGAGTTTCCATCGAAATTGTATTTCTTTTATATTGATCGCATGATATTCAAATTGATTTCTAGATTTCACTTTTATATTGTCACGCATCGAATAGACATGAAATTATATATTATATATTATATATATATGTGTGTGTATAATTCAAGTATACATGACAAATTACCAATATTTGTCACGTAATATTCAACTAGATCATAAAAATTTAACATTTATTACGTGATATTTAAGATCGAGCTCAAATACGTCAAACGTTGTCACATAATATTCAAGTGGATCTACAGTTTTCAACCTTTGTCACGTGACATTCTACCATTAGATTTAATTAGACTTAAACTACTCAACGTTTATCACATAATACTCAAATAGATCACAAAAATTTGACATTGATCATATGATATTTAAAACGATTCCCAAATACGTCAAACATTGTCACATAATATTCAAATGAATGTCTTTATAATATTTAAGTTTTCAATATTTGTCAGCTGACATTCTTTATTAGATCTAAACTTTTCAACATTCATCACGTGATGCTCAAGTAAATCACAAAAATTGGGCATTGATCATATGATATTCAGAACGATTCTCAAATACATCAAATCTAACATAATATACAAACGAATCTTCAGTTTTCAACGCTTGTCACGTAACATTCTCTAGTTAGATCTAATTAGATCTAAACTTTTCAACATTTGTCACGTTACATTAAAATAAATCTAAACTTTTCAACGATTATCTGTTGATATTTAAGTAGACTTTAATTTAAAAGTCGTTATTTCAAGTTAAATATTTTCGACAGATTCAAATAAATATAATCGAACAATATAACATATACACATATATACATATGTACATACATATCATACACATCATACATACATACATACATATCACACACATCATACATACATACATACATATCACACACATCATACATACATACATATCACACACATAATACATATATACATACATACATATCACACACATAATACATATATACATACATACATATCACACATACATGTACACACATACATATACATATATACATACATACATATAACATATATACAACATACATACAACATATATACAACACATACATATACACAATAAGTGTGATGTATATGTGGGTATCGAATCAGTATGGAGGTATAAATGAATCGTCGAAGAAGAGGTAGCAATCCTTCGCGCAGGAAAACGAGAGGGAAGATATCGGGTCGATGCAGCGCCGGCGCTGCGGAAAGCGGCGCTGCGGAACGCGTTCCCACCAGGTCGGTTCTCTCTCTCTCTCTCTCTCTCTCTTTCTTTCTTTTCGCGTACCAAGAGCGCAACTCCTCTCCTCGCACAAAGCACACTACACGAAGCGCTTCGGAGCAGTGTAGAACGGGCTTTGCTACGAGAGTTCTCCTCTAGCGAGCGACTAGGAATTTAATCGAAAATACACGTACGCACACAACAGGTAAGCCGCGAATATTCTTTTCTTTTCTTTTTCTTTTCTTTTTCTTTTTCTTTTCTTTTCACTTCTTTCATTTCTTTTCTTCTCATTTTTCTCTCTCTCTCTTTTTTTCTATTTCCATTTTTGTTTCTTTTCCCATTTTATTATTTCTTTTTTGCTTTTCTTTTCTTTTTTTTTTGGATCTGTTTCTTTGTTTCCTCTCTTTTAATCTTCTCTCGAAAAGACCGAAGAGAGATCTTCTTTTTTGCTTCTCTTCTTCTTTTTTTTTTTTAAAGCACGTTAGATATAATGTACATACATGGACACGTACATACATACATTCATATATATGTACATTGAACTTTCAGAGAGCCTAGACGATTCTAATAATAATACTAATAATAATAATAATGAATATAATCATTCTCGAGGCTGACAGTGATCGATTTCTATCTATTCCAAAATGGAACTTCTTTCTTTTATTCTCGATGTTGGACTCTTCCATTTATGTCATTCGGATACGCGCCTAATTCATCCGCTAAGTAATTATTTTTAAAATACCTTTTTGATTTAATCGACTTTCCTTCGACTTCCATTTTCATTGATAATTTCAAATTTATTTGACATAGATTTTTTTTTTCGTTAATGTAGATAGATACGTCCAGTAGATTTTATATAGACTCGAATAACTTATGCCAAACGTCATTGACTTATTTGACGATAAACTGAACGAACGTATATGTGTATATATATATATATATATACATATATACATATACGTTGATCAACGAAGGTAACGTTTTAACGTATATAATCGTCGTGCGTGTCGCGTCGCTGCCCTTGCGCGGGCAATTGCTCGTTCCTGTAATTGCATCTTTCATAGACCGTGACAAAAACGCATCGCGCGTGTCTCGATTTTTATATTTTAATTCAAATTATTATACATGATACATACACACTTTCGATCACTCAAACATTTTTCCTCTTTTATATTATTATCATTGATGTCCGTCCGAAATGTTCGTCGGAGAAAAACGAAAAAGGAAACCACTCGTCGTTCATTTTGCTTTTTTATTATCTCTTAAAAAAAAATAAAAAAATAAAAAAAATAAATAAATAAAAACAAAAAGGAAAGAAAGTAAAAAAACCGCGCGAAATTCAAATCTCCTCGCATGTATTTATATTCGTAGCATTTCTCTCTCTCTCTCTCTCTCTCTCTCTCTCTCTCTTTCTTCTTCTTTTTTTCTAAAACGGTAATACAAAATTCATTTAACTGATAGCAAACACACGGATTTGATATTATCGAGTAAAGAAGAAATGGCCTCGAGCAACGAACGAAATTTAGGGCAGGCCGATTCCCAGTCCACGCGCAGAGATACATACATACATACTTAGTAGATATATAGTGACATACAAAAATCACGTATGTACGTATTACCACCAGTCGTCTCCCTTTTCCTACTATTCCCCTTCTTTTCTCTCTCTCTCTCTCTATATATATATATATATATATATATATATATATATATATATATATATAGATATGTGTATATATATATATATAATGTGTGTATATATATATATATATATATATATATATATATATATATACGTATACATACGTAGCCTGCATCATCGGGCAAAAAGTAGGTCTAGGGAATCAGCTGACCGAAAGAGGCGCGTGCGCTTCGGGAACGCGATCAGCGCGATTCGAAACGCCCACCAAAGTACACCTACGCGACTGGAATCCAGGAAACGGGAATATCGTCTCTTTCGACATTATAAAACGAAATAAATTTACTGATCAAACGAAATTATTATTATGGTAATATTTGTATTTATTTATTTTAATCTCATTCTTGATCCAAATTCTTAGGTTTTCTTATAATCGTTCTCGCAATAATAATAAGACATTTTTTTGTTTAATTAATTTTATCCCTTCTATCTTTCGTAACTGAGTAACTCGATACGCAGGATAGGAATCTAGAAAACGGGAATACCGTCTTTTTCGTCATTATAAAATAAAATGAATTTGCTCATTGTACGAAATTGTTATAGCGATATTTTTATTTATTTGTTTTAGTCTCATTCTTGATTCATAATCTCAGTTGTTTCTTGTAACAGTTTTGCCAATACGACATTTTTTTGTTCAATTAATTTTATACCTTTTATTTATTATTCTTCGTAACCTTTGAAAGTTAATACACAGGATAGAAATATCGTCTCTTTCGATATTATAAAACGAAATGAATTTACTCATCGCACGAAATTATTATAGCAATATTTATATTTATTTATTTTAGTTTCATTCTTGATTTCAATTCTCAGTTGTTTCTTGCAATCGTTCTTGCAATAATAATGAGATTTTTTGTTTAATTAATTTTGTCCCTTCTATCTTTCGTAACTTTCGTAACTCGATACACAGGATAGGAATCTAGAAAATGGGAATACCGTCTCTTTCGACATTATAAAACGAAATGAATTTGCTCATCGTACGAAATTATTATAGCGATATTTATATTTATTTATTTTAGTCTCATTCTTGATCCAAATTCTCAATTGTTTCTTGTAATAGTTTTGCCAATAATAATATGACATTTTTTTGTTTAATTAATTTTGTCCCTTCTATTTATTATCTTTTGTAACTTTTGAAACTCGATACACGATAGTTCGAAGTGTCGGATTTCTTTCATTGTTTATTTATGTATTTTTTCTTTTCTTTTTTTTTTTTTTCTTTTATTTGCCACCAAGAGTCGTCGTATCATTTCATAACGCGTTATTCGCGTCGACCTTGACCGAATGAGCGTCCGGTAATACACGTACCTATGTATTTAAAGTACATATTATACATACGTATGGATAAACAAAGTCGAGGGTGAAACAAGACACGTTCGAATAAAAAAAAAAAAAAAAAAAATAGAAAAGAAAATAATAGAAGGAAGGAAGGAAGGAAGGAAGGACATTTCGTGAAGAAGATCGATAGTTTCGTAGGAATTTCAATTGAAAGAAAATCTCCCGACGATTAGGCTTACGAACGTAATCTAAAATGTGATTAACTCGTGGATTTTTTGGTTTTAACAAATAAAACGCGTATTCTATTTTCTTCGATCTAAGATACGAACGATTAGATTCGAGATGTTGAAGAGAGAGAGAGAGAAAGAGAGTAAAAAGAAAAGAAAAAAAAATGGAAAAGAAAACAAAGAAAAAGAAAATGTAATACAACGACACGTGAGAAAATCTCGTTAGTATGTCAGATTATAATAGGATTACAAAATAGATCGCAAAATAGTTAGATACTCGAGACGTTGGTTAGATGTTCTTTTTAAAAAGTAAAACAATGCTTGGAAATCGTTGTTAATTACTTAACCCAAGTAATGACATTTGAAAGTAATGATCTGGAAACTTTCGTTATTACGTAGTTTTCTTTCAATTGAAAATTTTTGCATTTTCAATAAAAATGTTAAGTCGAGAAATGACCCGTTAATGGTTTTTTTTTTCTTTTCATTTCTTCTTTCATTCTTTTCTTTTTTCGTTTTTCTTTTTTCTTTTTTTTCCGTTTTATCTGTCATCGCATCTAAATAACTAAGTACGTAAATACATAAGTACATATATACCTGACATTACCTACTGTAATATCGATTATCTTAACCCTCTACGATTCGATGTATTTTTAATACGAGCAACCATTTTCGAGGGAAATTTTCTCGGATCGTTAGATGGAAATAACTATTATTATTTTATTCAAGCCGACAAATCAAAACGATTCGTGACTTTTCGTATTTCCGTGATCGT
>NC_066589.1:415000-470000 GCF_905475345.1 Vespula vulgaris
CGAGTATATAATGAAATCGTGATCTATAATCAACGATGCTACCGAACTCGTAACGCACTATCGCCTCGTAACCGACGTTATCTAAGTTTACACAATGCTCGTTTTCATTCGATCTATCCTCCTAACATGTTTTTAGAAAATTTTATTTTTTTATTCTATGAAAGGTATATAGATAGATGGACAGGTTACATCGTTACATTTCAAGATATTGATTGTAAGTTATGAAAAAGAAGTAAGAAACATTAACCGAATAGTCTGTACAATATGATTAAAAGTGACGTATTAATACGCATATGTTAATACATATGTCGTGAATTAGATACATACGTTTTGTTATCTTATTTATTGATAGATTAAAATTTAATAAAAATTATATCGATCGTGTCCAATATATTCGAGATATATTCGAAGTAACGATCGTTAAAAAAAGAAAACAAATTTTACGATGAATTTGTCAATTTAATTTTTCTTTATGTATCCTCACGAATTATATTTCGTAATTTTGAAAATATCGAAATGGACGGAATGAGAGCGAGAGAAAGAGATAATAAATCGTTACAGAAAAAAGGACTACAGTGGAATTTAAAGTTTGTTCATTCCGTCTTTTTCTAATTCTTTTTATTTTTTCTGCTTTTTCATTTCATAGTTACATACGTAATCGTGGGTAGTTCGTCGTAGGAAAGCAAACGCTGGTGTAACGTTTTTAAAGTATATAGGAAAATCGTAATCCCCGTAAGAGCTTGTTCCTTGCAATTAGGTGAGCAAGACCGTTCATTACGTTGTACGGAGGACAATGAAGAAAGTGCTCGAATGTAGGATAACTTAAAGTATAGGGACAAGATAGAGAAAAAGACAGAAAAGAGAGAGAGAGAGAGAGAGAGAGAGAGAGAGAGGGAACCTTTGTGCCATTTTATTATAGGATTTACGTGAAACTTCAAGTTTCCCTATTTTCTTGGTTCATAGTATAGTAATCATATTCTCTTTTTGAATTGAAATCAACTTGTAAGTTCGGATTTTATATTGAAACTTTCCCCCTCGTTTCAATTCCTTTCAACCCGTTTAAATAACTTTTCGTTTCACTTGTATTATTTTACTTTTGCTTTCTCTTATATACTTGTATATGTGTATACACACACACACACACACACGCATATAAATATATATATATATATATATGTATTTTATTCTTTCTTTTTTCAATTGTTTGTTGGTTTTTTTTATTTGTTTTTTTTTTCTTTTTTTTTTTAAAGAAAACATTTATCGACGTAACGAGAAGGATTCAACGTCCGATAAATAAACGTTGGATTATTATTTTACGAAACCTCTCCATAGTTTACGTAGGATTTGCACGTACATATGTATCTACATACGATCGATGTAGAGGAAGAGAGACAGAGAGACAGGGAGAGAGAGAAAGAGAGAGAGAGAGAGAGAGAAATAGAGATGCATTGCTGGATCGAGATTTCATCGGCGTAGGAAGGAAAACAATATACCCCCTTTTCTATACGAATAAAAGGCAACGAAGAACGAGCTTGTGTACGATGGATATGCATTTCATTCAACAAGTGCTCGGCCGCTTACTCCTCGTCGTTTCGTCTAACCTGTTGAAAGAGAGAGAGAGAGAGAGAGAAAGAGAGAGAGAGAAAGAGAGAGACAAAGAGAGAAAGAGAGAGAAAGAATTATTGAGAGTTGTAGAAGTGAAAGAAAAAAAAAAAAAAATCAAACTAGTTCAGTCCCCATTGTCCCATTGCTATAGACAAATATACTTGTTTTTGTAGAAAACTAGCGAAAAAGAATCGACGAATTTCTATTTAGAAAATAACGTACGCTAGAATGATTGTTTACACTGTGAAATTTCTTTTTTTTATATGTACTGAAATATTTGTGTTCGTAAAAAAGAAAAAAAAAGGGGAACTGACGCAAAGAGAATCGACGGATTTTTATTTTAGAAAATAACGTACGTTGGAATGATTACCTACACTGTGAATATATATATATATATATTTTGTTTATACTGAAATATTTGTGCTCGTAAAAAATTGTTGAAAAGAATTTGATTATTTATTTAGAAAGTAATATATAACGGAATGATTTTGTACGTGGTTGTACATTCTTTTTTTATATACTAAAACATCAGTATAGGAAAAAAAACAAAAATCTGATATAAAGAGAATCATCAAATTTTTATATGGGAAGTAACGTGCGCAAGAATAAAGAACACTACAAAATAATTATTCACGCGGTACCAATTTTCTATAGATATAACTATTAAAATAGCAGTGTTTGTAAAAAATAATGAAAGGCAATCGATGAATTTTTTATTTGAAACGTAACATACGCCACAGCTATTGTTTACGCACGGAAAAGTTTTTCCATTCGCTGAGCTACCCTATATTATTGATCGATAGCGATATCGTAGGTAAATCGATAGGTTTGAAAAATCGATGGTTGCTCGTGGTAAACCGCAAAACGGTGCTGTAGATCGTCCCACACGATCTCTATCAGATTTCCACTCGCTTAACACTTTTTTTTTATTTTTTATTTTATTTTTTTCTCTCATTCTATCAACCACGAGTTTGCACAGGGTTCTCGACGAATTAAAAGAGAGAGAGAGAGAGAGAGAGAGAGAGAGACAAGTGGTCGTTTTACGTACGTTGTCGTATCCTCTCAATGCCATCCCCATTAGTTTATATACGATTTTTTTTTTTAATATGATATAGATTATATTAAGGGTGGGGAAGCAAGAGGATCGGTTCATCGTGAAAGAGGGTTAGTAGAGAAGGAAGGGAAAGAGAGAGAGAGAGAGAGAGAGAGAGAGAGAGAGGACATCCTCATTCCGGAACACGATCGAGATCAGCATCGAGCCGACTAACAAAGAGGAGGAGGAGAATGAAGAGGAGGAAGAGGAGGAGGAGGAGGTGGTGGAGATGGAGGTGGAGATGGAGGTGGTGAACTCGTTGAGCAACAAATTAGTTGTACCAGGAGGTAACACGTGGATTACGCAATAATTCGTCGTCGTGGTACTGCTGCCCGATAAGTAGGCCGGACACGAAGAGATGGAGGAACGGAGATGACCTTGAGATGGGAACGGATGCGCTACGGAAGCTGGGGACTCCCTTCGGGATGATTTTCTATCTCTCTCTCTCTCTCTCTCTCTCTTTCTCTTTTACTCTCTTACTCTCTTACTCTTTATTTCCTTTTTTTTTTTTCGTTGCTTTGAAGTGAATCGCTAAGAAAGAAATTCTATCATCGAGATTGCGTCGATATCGAATCATTTTCGTGATAACTTTCTGAAGTATCAAATTCTTCTGTTTACAGAACCGTAAACGAAAAGAGCTCGTAAATTTGATTTTTCGAGTACAAAGCTATTCCTTTCCTACACGTAAGAACGATAAAATGTTTACGCTGGCACGAAACTCATCGAATGTTTACCACGTTTAAACTTGTTTTAGTTCGTAAGCTACGCGAAAGTTTTCCACGATAAAATTGATAAAGGTTCTAACGTCCACAACATTTGCTCGCTCGAAAGGAATTTCTGGGTAACTCTTGGACAAGGATTAATGATCGCTCGACGACGGGGTGCCATCGAAGATAATTCTGCTAAATTTACTACTACCCTCCTCCTCCCCTTTTTCTTCTCTCTTTTTTTTTTTCTACATCCAGCCCTCTCTCACAAACACTATCACCAACACCATAAACCATTACTACCATCACCATCATCACCACCACTACCAACATTTATTCTCGTCTTTACAATGGACAAACGAGTGGAAAAAATGAACCAACGTTCTCGTGATTGACTATTCTTTCTCTCTCTCTCTCTCTCTGCTTCAAACGCATCCCTCTTCTTTCATTCAGACGTGTATCCTCTCAACCCCTTGAACGTAAACTTCCACCACCTTTGAACCTCCCCCTCGAAGTTAGTTAATTGAATCTTTCGAAAGGATTCCATTCGAAAAGGGGTTACTACTGCTACCCTGAAACGTTCGATTTTTTTCCTAACGAAAGCTTTTTCTTCTCTTTTTTTTTTTTATTTATTCCTTTTGTTTCCTTTTCCTTTACCTTTACTATCTTTCCCGTCGTTACATTCTTTTCATCCTAATTCGAACGAGAGATTTAGTTTTCGTTTTACCAGTTCTTCCTTTAATTAACGAGATATTCGATTTTAACGAGAAGGTTTACCCGTATCATTCTTTTGTCAGAAGCTTTGAGAACTAGGTAAAGTTTGAACATTATTTAAGATCGCGTCGATAACAGATAATTCTTGAAGAGAAATTAGTCAGATTATTCGATTCCGTTTTTCGATCGTCGATAATTTAAACGGACAGATTAATCGCCGGATTCATTTTATTTCACGTTTAGTAATCAAATTCAATGTTTCGTAAGTATTCGCAGATCAAGATTTAATTCGCACGTGTCGATCTTTATCTTATTGTTAGATCGAAGAGCGTGTGATCTCGTGCGTGTTCAGAACAGCTGTTATTTCATTGGGACTATCGTAAGTACAATTAGTCGGTAGGTGTTAAACGTTTGTTAGAAGGAAGTACACACACACACACACATACACACACATAAAAATAGAAGAGGAAGAAGAAGAGAAAAGAAAGAAAGTGTATAGGTACTCGATGATGTGACAAAGATCGAAACGAGACGTGTAATCGAAAGGAGATACGATCGTCGACGTCTGCGAAGTACCCTCATAGAAAAAGCATGGGGGTCGTTTGTAAGAGCATTTCTTTCCACTATTTTTTTTTCTCGTCGATCTTTCGATCAAGATAGCGGCCTACTTCACAGAGAGAGAGAGAGAGAGCTCACCGATACGGTCGAAGAAACTTAGTCTGTCTAGAGGGAGGGTGAAAGATTCTACTTCAGAGAAGGGTTGCTCGAATATTTAAGGCTTCCTCCCTTTTTTAATATCCCCTGTGGAGTCCCCTCTGGAATAAGAGGGAAGAAGACCGTCGTCCACTACGAAACTTTCCATTTGATCCATTCCTTCCTTTTCTTTTTTACATTTTCTTTTTTTTTTCTTTTTTATTTTGTTCTCTTTTTCTTCTCTTATTTCTCTCGTTCTTTTTCGACCTCACCCCTTTGTCAGAAAAAACGAAAAGAAGGATAATAATTATCCTGTAAGTATTTTCATCGCGTACTTGATTTCTTTTTTCCCCCCTTTCTTTTTATTTTTTATTTATTTTTTTTTTTTTTTAGGAAATTAATTTTAATCATGAACCTTATTGATAGAAATGTTTCTTTGAACGGTTGTTAATATTTTGTACTTTTCATGATAGAGACATGGTACTAATTAACAATGTAATTACGTTAGTACGTTGTATTCAAGATAAAACTAATTATACAGTAAGATAGAAATTCAGGAAAAGGAAGAAAAAAAGGTAAGAATAAGAAGAAAAAGGGAGAGAGACAGAGAGAGAGAGAGAGCAAAAAAAAACAAAGGGTTACGTCGACGAGTTTGAAAAGTTTATTGCCATTATTTTCATCGACGGACCGACGACAACGACAACAACGACAACGACAACGACAACGACAGCGACGACACGACGACAACGACGTTGTATTTAGAAGAATTTAACGAGCCACTGCTCAGAGACTCATTCGTCCAAGCGTTGTTGTTGGATTTGCACGGGCGGGCGACAATAAAATTTTTAACGACTCGCTGGCGTTTACGATAAGATTTCCGTCGAAGATGCTATGCGTGAAGGGGAAATAATCGTTCCGCGCTTTACCATAACATTTATAGTAATGTAAATTCTTCCTTGTCGTATGTAGAAAGAGAGAGAGAGAGAGAGAGAGAGAGAGAGAGAGAGAAATTTTACTTTTTTTTTTAAATTTTGCTTTTCTCCTACCTAAGAAAAAAATAAGAATATAAAAGACAGTTGAATTATTACAGTGTCCGAAACATTTTTCTTTCTTTCTTTCTTTCTTCTTTTCTTTTCTTTTCTTTTTCTTTTTCTTTTTTTTAATAATATTTTTTTATAGCTCTTTACTTTGTTTTATAGCTCAATTTTTATGTGAGAATTATATGATATAAAGAAAAAGTTGTGATGTTGCTTGTATTGATATTATTATTATATTAAATATAATTTATATATATATATATGTATATGATATATAATTTAAAAAGTATATATATATAAATATATATAATATAAATTTGTGTATATGAATTAGATATTTATATATATTATATATTTATATTTTCAAAAAATTTTTTAAAAATTCATATTACTTTGATTAACGTTATTAAGTTACATTGATTAATAAAGAAATATATAACATTAATAAAATTAATTCTACTTTGAAACATAAGGAAAAAAAGGAAGAAAAATGTTTTTTGGCTTACATGAAATTTAATACAGATTTATATACATATATATACATATATATGTTGACAAAAGATAACGATCGAAAAAGAAAGAAAAGATAAGATGTATTTCAGGACGATTAAAAAGAACAATAATCATTATTTACATTAACCAAACTAACCGAACTAACCGTTTGTTAGCTAACCGAAAAGAAAGAACAGTCTGTAGGTACTTGATACACACATACGTAACTTCCTGAAGAGCTTATCTTCTTGTGGCTTCCCGAGGGATTCTACAAACAAATATTCGTATCTTGGTTTATGTTAGCTGTAACGACATAACAATTCGAAGACAAAATAATATATTAATTATGAAATATATTTATAAAATATATTACATATTATAAATATATATTATATATATGTATATGTATATATATATATATATAAGAAAAAAAAGAAAAAGAAAAAAAAAAAGAAAAGATAGCCAACGTATGTTTCTTGAACGAGTGGATTTATTTTTTCATAGGTTCCATGCTCGCACGCAAGAATCCCTACTCTCCATGGTTAAACATACCTCGAGATAAATTTACATTTTAAAATTCTAGGGAAATTGCGGTCCGTAGTTGACTCTACGACTGTATGAGTATTTTCATTTTAAATAGTAGAATAATATCGGTTGGTTTTATATACACAAACGTGGATATCTATAATAACAGGTGTCATGTTTCTTCGTTAGTTTTCTTGTTTCTTTTTCTTTCGTTTATTCTTTTATCATATTATAAGAGTAAGTTTATTGACCAATAGCACAATGACCTTTTTATATTCAACGAGAGATATGAGAAGAAGAAGAAGGCTCTCATTGGAGTGGGACAACACAAGAGAAAATCTAAAAGATAATACATACTCACGGATTGGGCAGAGTAGCTCCTTTTATTCTTAAAGCCACGAGCTTTCTTAGATAAGTGCATTCTCGAGTTATCGATACCTTATACTCGATTACTTATCACCCAAAAATTCACGATCATACGTGTCACCTGTATTTTCTTCTTTTAACTCAAATAATAGAAGAAAGAATAAGAACCTACGTGACGTATCGTCGAGAAAAAATACATGAGATGTTTGAAAGAGGTCGATTCTTCAAAAAAAAAAAAAGAAAATAATAATAATAATAAAGTAAAATAAAATAAAATAAAAAGAATGAAAGAAAATAAGAGAAGATATTCTCTTCCTAAATGAAATATGAACGGAAGGAGAAATAAATTTCTCACAGCTTTCTTTTTTGTCTGTTTGATTTGTTTTTTTTTTGTTCTTCTTTGTCTCTCTTTTTTTTTTTTTTGAAAGAAATAAAAGGAAAGAAAAAAGAGGAAACTCTTGGACGGAACTGAAACTCGAGTTGTCTCGTTTCGTTCGGATTCTCCGTGAAAATGAGAAATACCGAGAGAATGAGAGACAGAGATAGAAAGTGAGAAAGAAAGAAGGAAAGAGAGAGAGAGAGAGAGAGAGAGAGAGAGAGAGCCATTTTGTGGCTCTCTTTCAACGAACGCTGAGGTAACGAAGCAAAGTCGTGGTGAGATCGTAAAGTTGCTCGACTCGTTGCACTTTTCGCGAGAGGGAAAAAGAAAGAAAGAGGGAAGAAGATAGCGAGAGAGAAAGAGAGAGAAAAATACGTAGGAAGCGTACGGCACGAGCCTCGACGATTTTCCTCCTCTATAATACTAGTTCCTTCGAGAAACGAGCCAACCTCTGGATAACCACGTCTCAACCGTAAGACCTATCCATGCTCTTTCCTACCGAGCAACATCTCATCTCATCTCTTTCCTTTTCTTTCTTTTTTTTTTTTCTTTTCCGTTTTCTTTTCTTTTGAATTTTTCCCCCCTTTTTTCTTATCTGTCCTTTTTCTTTTCTTTTCTTTCCTTTCTTTCTTCCTATCTTCCTTCCTTCCTTCCTTCCTTCCTTCCTTCCTTTCTTTATCGTCAAGATTCAGTCAGCCATTTTCTTTCTTCCTTTAATCTTTCTTTATCCTTTTTTTCCTTCAACACTCGAAAAGAGAATTTAATTACGATCCGATAATATCGCGAACACGTTTTCGACCTCGTATAATCGCAGTCATATTTTTGAAGATATTAATATTTTGCAAAATTTGTATTATTAACTATCGTCGTTTTAATTATTTTCATCTTATTTGGATTTGAATTTTTTCGTTTTGCTTTCCTTTTTTTTGTTTTCTGTGGTTTTTCTTTTTTAAGGTTTCGTCGTATCACGTAGGTATACATATACATGCGCAATTGTTGAAATATTTAATTTTAAGAATTCTTTGAATATTTAGATTTCTATATTAAACCTAATTTTTTATAAGTATTATAATTACTTTTCTTGTTCATTCTCGGTGAACCGTAATTTAATTTTTTGTTCGTATTCACGTACAGACATGAATATATACGTACGTGTATCCTTTGAAAGTAACTTTTTCATAAAACTATTTTTCATTCATTTGTTTTATTAAATAAATGAAATGTCAGAGTTGAATCAAAAGTTTTAGAATGAAATAGTATTACGACATAGTTGTACGAGGAATTGAACAAATTATTATTACCTACAATCTTTTATAAATTTTGTTCAAACTTTTGTCAACTTTATTCAATAGTTTTCAAGATTCCATTTGTGACATTTAGATGATTTAAATTTTATTATTTAACAAAATAAATTAAGATTTAATTGAAAAAATATGACAAATATATTCAATATATCTTTAATTCAGAAAAAATATTATTTAAGATATAAAATAATTCTCTTTTGGCGATCCATCGTTTTAATCAACAACATGTCAACATCATACTTTCTGTGTGAAATTGAAAAAGAGAAATTAAAAAAAAGGAACAGAACGACGCAAATATCAAAGCTATCTCAAAATCACTGACGTATGCAATACTCACGTATATACATACATATATACTATGAAAGTAATTTTTCCGTAAAATTATTTTTTATTCACTTTTTTTCTTTTTATTAAATAAGTGAAATGGTACGACAGAATTCTGTCGAAAATTCTAAAAAGAAATAATATCATCATATCATAGTGCGAAGAATTAAATAAATTAGGATCTACGATTTTTCGACGATTTTGCAAACTTTATCGAATCGTTCTTAAGATTTCTTTTGTGATATTTAAAATATTACAATTTCATTATTAAGATTTAATTCGGAAAATATGAAAAACGAATTCATCGTATCTTTAATCTACCGAAAAGTTTATTTAATATATAAGATAAATTTCTTCTGGCAATCATCGTTTTAATCAACGACATGTTAAAAACGACATGTAAAATTGAAAAGGAAAAATTAAAAAAGAAAAACATGCAAATTTCGAAGGTATCTCAAGATTACTAGCTTCTGCGATATTTACGTATGTACATACAAATTTCCTTCGAGAGTAAGTTTTCCTTAAAACTATTTTTTATTCGTTTTATCAAATAAATGAAATGTCATATCAGAAGTTGTTAGAAGTTCTAAAAAGAAATAATATTGCGATGTTATAGAGCAAAGAGTTAAATAAATTATTATTACCTACAATTTTTCATCAATTTTACGGACTCTATTTAATCATTTTTAAGATTTCTCTTGTGACATTTAAAAGATTACAATTTCATTATTAAGATCTAATTTGAAAAATACGAAGAACAAATTTTCACCATATTTTTAATTTATCGAAAATTTTATTTAATATATAACATGAATTTCTTCCGACGATCATCGTTTTAATCAACGACATGTCAACCATACTTTCTTCGTAAAATTGAAAAAAAAAAAAAAAAAATTAAAAAAGAAAAACATGCAAATTTCGAAGACCTCTCAAGATCACTAGCTTCTACGATATTTACGTATGCGCATACGTATTTCCTTCGAAAATAAATTTCCTTAAAACTATTTTTTATTGGTTTTATCAAATAAATGAAACGTCATATCAGAAGTGAAACAAAAGTTCTAAAAAGAAATATTACTGCGATGTTATAGGGCAAAAGGTTAAACAAACTATTATTATCAACAATTTTTCATCAATTTTACGGACTCTATTTCTTTTTATGACACTTAACTCATCAAAATTTCATTATCTAAGAAGAAAGTTAAGACTTAATTCAAGAAAGAAAAGAAAAAAAAAAAAGACAAAGACACCGTACCTTCGAGCCACCAAAAACATTACAAGATATAACATAAATCTCTTCGACGCGTTAATGTGAACGACACGTCGATCGTTTATCTAAGATTGCAAATGAAATATTAAAAAAAAAAAACAAAAAGAAAAAAGAAGTAAAGAAATAAAAAACAAAAAAAAAAAAACAAAAAGAAAGAAAACAAGAAATGCAAATTTCGAAGAATATCTGAGGATTAGCTTGGCGAACCATTAGCGGGAGAAGCGATTTTCCATTTTCCCGAAAGATTATCGGAGCGTTTGACTAGATCGAGAGAAAAAGAGAGAGAAGGAGTAAGAAGAAGAAGAAAAGAAAAAAAAATAAAATAAAAAATAAAAAATGTTCGTAGAGGGCTCGTGTTTCGCGCGTACGCACGCACGAGAGGCCCCTCCACTCGTCTCGCGAGCGTGCTCTCGACGCGACCGGAGGAGGTGAACGTGAAGAAGGAAGAGTTGGAGGTGGAGGTGGAGGTGGAGGTGGTGTTGGTGTTGGTGGTGGTGGTGGTGGTGAAGGAGGACAAGGAGGATTCGTGGAGAAAGAGAGAGAAAGAAAAAGAGTGGTGGAACCGAGTGGCAGTGGCGATGCATCGAGCAAGCAAGCACTAAAACAGTCCTCCGCCACTTGGATGCGTCGTCACGTCGCGGTCTATCTTTCTCGGTTGCTTGCAATCGATCGAGCTCGTTTTCGATCGATCGTCGTCAGCTTAACTCTTTTACAAATTCACTTGGAAAAAGAGGAAAGCTGATAATGTGAGATTACGGAGAGAGAAAAACATCTTTACGAGGTACCTAACGAATGAACAGGAACAAGGATATTTCTCGAGGCTTCGGTGTAAACAGACTCCTTTATTTTTTCTCTTTTTTTTTTTCGTGTTTTCTTTCTTTCTTTCTTTCCTTCTTTCTTTCTGTTCCTTTCTCTCGTATAGTCATTTGAACGATACGTTTTATCTTTAGTAGTAACGATTAACGATTAACAGTGACAGTTAACTGTACGATCAACGCGGAAGTGTTTCGAGTTAGTCCGTCTCGATCTTCTGGAAAGATACATGCGTGAATCGTGATCGATAAAAAAGAGAGAGAAAGAGAGATAGAAAAAGTTGATTAAATAAATGAGAGAGAAAAAGAGGTAGAGATAAAGAGAGAGAGAGAGAGATAGAGATAAAGGGAAAGAGAGAGAAAGAGAAAGAAGTCGAGTCATTCGAGTGACGACGAGGGAAATCGATGAAAGGCAAAAATTGTCCACTAACACTCGACATCGAGACTCTTCATTGAGAAAGGAGAACTCGTTTAGACTCTTTCGATAAGGAGACTCTTTAGAAAAAAAGGAGGAAAAAGAAGGAAGTTATACGGGTAGCCAAGAAAGAAAGAAAAAGAGAGACAAAGAGAGAGATAGAGAGGTAGAAAGAGAGACAGAGACAGATAGACAGATAGACAGAGAGAGAGAGAGAGAGAGAGAGAGAGAGAGAGCAACTAAGACGATGCGCCAGATTTCCCATGTGGATCTCGTGATCGAGTAAACGAGCGATTGGAGCCCCGCGAAAAAGCTCCTTCTTCCGCGATCGTTTGCCGACGCGATCGTCCGCTATACGCTACCAACGAAGAAATGCATCAGGGGAGTTAATCGATCGCAAACGATAACGGTATACCGATGTATCTCAGGCTGGATAGCCGGCTGCTAATCGAGGGACGCGATTCGACGAAAGACGTAATGAGCCGCGACGCGTTCTCGACCGATGAACTTACCCCCCAGATCGTGGACTCGTGGATGGTTGGTTGATAGATGAAAAAAGAAAAAAGAAAAAAAAAGGAAAGAAAGAAAGACAAGATAAAGAAAGGAGATCATCTCTTTCTCTTTATATCTCTATCTGTCTATCTCTATCTCTATATATCTGAGTAACGAGGCGAACGATAATTGGATATATTTCTCTTCAATCTGGAAGTACAAATTTGTAGATAACGTACTCGATTACTGTATATCCTGTTAAATTGCACGAAAAGAAAAAAAGAGAGAGAGAGAGAGAGAGAGAGAGAAATGTGGATAGAAAAACATCGCAAATTGAGAATGAAGAAGGGATAACGTTATTTTCTTGAATCAAAAGTTCGAAATTTCTAAGACGAATACGTAGTAGTAGTAAGATTGCATAGTTAGATTGCATAGAGAGAAAGAGAGTGAGGAATAGGTAGGAGAGGCCGTCGAACTTGAAAAGGAAGCCGCGAAATGCCGACTGATCCGCCTACCGTCTACCTCCATCACCATCACCACCTCCTTCACCTCCACCTCCTTTACCTCTACCTCTACCTCCACCTCCACCTACCTCCACCTCCTCTTACCAACTTCTCTTGAATCAAGGAAAAGTAATAAGTCGAAGCTCTCGTCGTGTAGATAAGGGAGAAACGGTGAAAAAGACGGGCCGTTCTCGATAACGTTATCGGGCAGATCGTGAACCACGCAGTGGAGAACCAACACAGTGGGTCTACTATCACGAACGTGAGTCACGTTACGTGCCCCGCGCACCTTTTCGATTCCTGACTCGATTCGCGCGCGCACCGCATCGGGGACGTTGTACCGTTTGATTTCTCGAGTATTAGACTCGAACTCGGAGTTGGTGATATAGAAAGAGACCTTCGTGAAGAGACCTCTCGACTTCCATCGAATTCGAGATTAAGATCGATTCTTGCTCTCCTTCTTTCTCTCTCTCTCTCTCTCTCTTTCTCTTTCTCTTTCTCTTTCTCTTTCTCTTTCTGTCTGGTGGGACCCCATACGTGATATCAAAATACTACTTGTGCATAGCTAGCGCACACGAACGCACACTTGGATATAGTACCGATATTTGTACGAGATGCTGAAGATACGTATGTTGGATTACATCGGTGATACGGGGTGAGTTATTTTCCAGATAATCCTACACGAGAAATTAACTTTGTATTCTTTCTTTCTTTCTTCTTTTCTTGTAATTTCTCTTCGTTATTTCTTCTTTATATTCTCTGTTTTTTTCTTTCTCTTTCCTTTTTTTTTCAGGTATAACAATTTCCTTTGTCAGGATTTGCGTCCCTTCCTTCTTTGTCCTTTTTCTCGTCTGCGTTTCTCTTTTTTTTTTTTCTTTATTTTTAATTTCAAAATAAACCATCTCAAAGAGATCTCGAATTAAATCATCCTTAACGAAAGAGAATAAACATCATGTTCGTTACGATTCATTAAAGAATTCGTCGTTTCAATCGAGAGATATAAAGGATCGTGATTATCGTGTCAACGATATTACAAGTAGAAGACGCTGCTGTACGCGGTCTTGTTCGGTCCATTGCTCTCTCGATGGAATAAGCGTGTAATACGTTTTAATCGATGCTCCCTCGATATAGAAGAGAGTGGAATCTGATTTATTAAGAATAACAAGAGAGCGATGATGTTAAAACGAACTAACCGCGAGTTAGCGATGAGTTGCGACTCGAAAAGAGGGACGTTCTACTTTTCTTCCTCTTTCTTCCTCCTCCTCTTCCTCCTCCTCCTCCTCCTCCTCCTCCTCCTCCTCCTCCTCCTCCTCCTTCTTCTTTTCTCTGATCGACACGAAGCGTAGCGTTCCCTCGTTCGACTATTTTATGCTCTGCTTTTCCTCGCTCATTTCTATCGGCGCGTAACGCGCATCCTTTTGGGATTCTACCGTTCGATGATTCGTGAATTTCTCGAACGAAACAGTTTTACGATTATGTTTCATCGAGGTCACTCATTCGTTCATTCATTTATTTTATTTTATCTTTTTCGAGGTCATTCAATCGTATTATTTATAAGATGATACATACTTACGTATGAAAGATAGATACAACAGGTAGTTACTTTACTTTACTTACTTACTTACTTACTTACTTACTTTAATATCCTTTTTTATTTATTATATTCTTTTCGAGATGCATGACCTACTTCGAATAAAATGATGTTACGAATGGAAGTAGAATCAAAATAAGGTAGGCATAGCGTGTTGTGAGAAAGGTAGGAAAACGAGCGTGAAATGGTATCTCACTCTTGCGATCATATTGAGCTTAATCTCTTTTCTCTTCTTTTCTTTTTCTTTTTTCTTTTTTTTCTTTTCTTCTCTTTTCTTTTTTGGCATTAGGTTGCTTTTAAGGTAGCGCTTCGATGCATTTGCATATGGAATAAAATTATGATTGGGTGTGCCATTTCGTTCGCGAGTCGTGCTTCTACGTACATATATACACACATATATATATATACACATATATATATATATACATATATATATACATATAATACATATTATATATATATATATATTTCTCTCTTTCGTTCTCTGACAACATCACTCTCGGTGGCCACTAGAAACGCATCGTTCGGAATACTAATGAACGTCGACCGAGAAAGCGAGAGAACAAGACCGATATTCTTTTCCGGTCGGTGCATAAAACGACACTCGGGACACCGAGGCGCCTTTTGACGTAGATAAAATTCGAAACAGAGCTAGGAGCCTTTCTGAGAGTTCACTTTGTAACCATTTTAAACGCGTCCTCAGCCCCTTTATCTTTTTCTCATTTCTTTTCTACGAGTTTCATTTATTTTTACGATAAGCTAATATTTTCGTTATCGACGACTTTATTAATTAATAATTTACTCGCAATCAAAGAATCGAATGAATTTTAAATTCGAATTTGCGGATAGTGATTGATTCATTTCCAAGAATATTGAAATCGCTTGGTAGTAATGAATATTTTCAGAGAAAGAGCGGTGAGATTAAATTTCTGTGAAAAGAAAAGATAAGAAAAAGTGTAGAAGAGAAAGAAGAAAAAAGAATGATAAAAGACAAATACTTGTCAGATTATTTTATTTCAATTTTCATTTAACTTAATTCACATGGATCGATTCAATTCAACTATTATTAAAATTTCAATTGAAACGTGGCTGAGATATGACATTGATCAAACGCAATAGATATCTATATTTTTCTTATAATTTTTTCTTTCAATCCTTTGATTTCAATTTTCATCAAAGTAATTTTTATTTCAATTAAAACGACCAAATCGAATAATTGTATAATTAAAAAGCGACGAGATCACGTCGATAATAAAACAAAAAAAGAAAAGATGAGAAAAGAGATACAATTTGTTCAGATTTTATTTGCTATTTAATAGAATTTTATTATCAATATATTTCATTATCATAGATCGATCAAGGGGGGGGGGGACAAATTCGACTATTAAAATTCGAACGAGAAAGTGTTTAATGAAAATTTCATGCGAAAAAAGAGCAGAAAAAGAAAAAGAAAGAATAAAGAAGAAAATGAACGAAAGACATAAATCTTCTTCTGATCCATATTTCCAACGTTCGTCGACGTAATTCATAAATCGATAGTAATTCGATTGTTATTTATTTACAGTAACGTTCGAAAAAGAGTAGTTAGAATTATTTAGAAAAATAAGAAAGAGGTCGTCGATTCGCCGTCGTGGCTTTAATCCGATGGTTTCACTCGGTGAAATTTTTCCAAGGTGGTAGGAGAGTTCGTTGTGCCAGCTAGCTAGCTAGCTAACCACATAGTTAACTTTTAACTAGCTTAGCTTCTCGTTTTATTCTCGAACTTTAAAATAATTCATGATTATCGTAGCGTGAGACGCGTTTGTCCAAACCGTGTGTCACTCACGGATATTCGCTCGGTCTAACCCGTCATCCCACAGGAAGTTACGAAAGGAAGCTGAGAGAGAAAGAGAGAGAGAGAGAGAGAGAGAGAGAGAGAGAGAGGCAAATAAAACCGCAAATATAACACGTTGAATATTGCGTTACATTAATGCCCACGTGTGTGTTTAATATATATAATATTTTATGTAAATGAAACATGATCATGATATATACTGAAAATATCATAATTGTTATACATAATTATCTGATAAATAATTATCATGTAAACGTAATTTTCATGGCCATCATATAAATGTAATCCATCGACGGGTCACACGGTCTGTTGAATCGTTTTCGATTCACACAAGGGAATGTACTGTTATCTTCAAGTTATCAATTGCGTCTTTTCAATTCCACTTATTGTTTCTCATTTCTATACACAACGACAATCGCATAACTCTCTCTCTCTCTCTCTCTCTTTCTCTCTCTCTCTCTCTTTCTTTCTTTCTCACACGAGATATAAATAACAAGGTGTCGTTGTCTTCTTCGATTCTACGAGAACGTCTCTTGATTAGGATTCCAAGGATTAGAAATAAATTTAGCTACGTCGATTAGTATTGAAGTCGAATCAATGTCGATATTATCATAGAGAATATATTTATTATCGTTCATGTTTTTTCATTTCCATGTTATTTTTCTTCTTGTTATCCTTTTCATTCTAAAATCGATAACGAATGAAATATAATCAGTTAAGATATATTTACCTTTTATAAGAACTAAGGTTACGTTTTAATTAGTAGCCTGAAAGAAAGAAGGAAAAGAAAAAGAGAAATAAAAAAAAAAGAAGAGGAAGAAGAAGAAGGAAAAGAAAAAAAAATTGTAACAAGGACATCGAACGACGAGCGTCATGGACCCATAAAAAGAAGGATAGACTCGTATCGTTGTACCGTCTTGGCCTCGTCTTTCCTTCGTCCAGTAATTATCCATTTCCAACACTTTTCGACATGCGTACTCAGACCGATTTACATACGTGACTAACGGTTTCTCGGTCTTAATAAAAGAGCAAGGAGAAACGATAATAATGTCATTCATATTCAAAGAGAAGCGGAATACGTAATCGTAGTCCCGAAGATTTACATACGCCAAACAAGCTCCATTCTGCGTGGAGAGTTCGTTCGTAATTAATACTTGGTATGATTAAGAGCACATTTTTCTTTTCTTCTTCTTTTTCTTTTGTTTTTTTATATTTTTAAATAGACTAATTAATCTTTTTTTCGATATATATATATGTGTGTGTGTGTGTATGTGTGTATATATAACTTTTAAAAATCCAATCTTATCCACAAACGATTCCCTTCCCCAATCGTTTTATCTATTTATTCCGGGAAATGATTCATACAGCGTGAATCGTGTCGTAAATTGCAATATCGTTTCGAGGGATTCCATGTGATACGGTAGAATCGTTATACTGACTCTTCTCACGGTTTTTGTCAAACGCATATTCCAGAACGACCGAGATAAAAGTTGACGTTTATATTTTTATATTTCATCTCGGCCCTATCAAATTTTTACCGAGTAACCGAATCGATCGTTCATTTTTCTTCTGGAACTTTTTACGATCGATGGGAGATAACGTAATTACAAAATAAAACAAAAAAAAAAAGAGAGAGAGAGAGAAGGAGAGAGAGGGAGAAAACAAGTAGAAAAAGAAAAATTTCCTCGTTACGGAAAAGAGATCCTATAAAAAAGTTGGTATATACATCATGAGACAACATGAGATCACGAAGGTGATTTATAAAATGTAAGAAGATAAGTTGGAATTAATTCCATCGATCTTTTCCATTAGCGCCTATCGAAGTTACTCGAATAATCTCTTTAAAAAAGAAAAAGAAAAAGAAGAAAAAACTTTTAGCACGTTAAATCGTATATCATAGCCTCGACGTAATTACTAATGTCGTTGTTATTATTATCGTTATTATTAGAACGTAACAGTCGAATGAAAAGTGAAAAAGGAAGAAACGAAAAGGAAAATAAGAAAAAAGAAAATTAAAAAGAAAAAAAAAGAAATCAAACAAATGGGAAAGGAATATTGCGTGCACCTACGTAAGTTTCCCTTTTTAGTTTGTCTCCTGTTGTCGACGAGAGAATTTGCGATTTGCTTGCCTGTTAAAGTATCGATCAAGGTCATACAGAAATGGTAAGCGTCGGGTCATCGTTGGATATCTTGCATCACCAATCGAAAGAGTTAAGACAGAGATAGAAATGAAGAGAGAAAAAAAATAGATAGAAAGAGGAAGAAAGAGAGAGAGAGAAAGAGAAAGAAAGAGAAAGAAGAAGATTCGTGAAAAGGTGAAGAAGAGAAATGTGTACGTATCATCAACATGGTACACGCATATTCACGCTCGACGCGATCTAATTACGCAAGAATTTATGCGTTTCCTCTGTCGTAAATGCAATCGACGCTGACGAATCGCCTTCCGCCTCCTCCTACGTCCTCACCTCCTTCTCCTCCTCTTCCACCTTCGCTGAATCGCGTGTTGTGTACTTCATTAAAGGCGCGAAAGACACTCTGAATGGTCGAGCTCCGTGAAACGTTGATGATTTTTAAATTCAGATATATACACATGTATGTGTGTGAATATGTACGTATGTATATATGTACGTATATCACGCCCTTGCATACGTATCTGACTTTATATCTATCTCATGTATATATATATATATATATATATACATATACATGATATATATAATATATAATGTACATATAAATATTATATATAATATTTGTAGATGTAATTATCGACTTTAAATTAATTATAATTATTAAATTATTAAATAATTATTAAACAATAATTAAATAATTGATTATAAATATTGATTTTAAAATTCATACATATATATATTTTTTCAAATAATACAAACTTGAATTTTTATATATAGGTACCTATATCTATATAAATTAAAGTTTCTTTTTCACGTCAATTTTACTTCTCGAACAAAAATTTCAAAATTGCTCTCTATTTTTTTCCTTTTTTCCATATTTTTATTCCTTTATTTTCTAAATCAAGAAAGTATGAAAAATAAATTGGAATTTCTGATTGAACAAAACTAACTCGAGAAAGATAATTATTCTCTTTTTTGTTTCTCCTTTCCTCTCGACAAATATTTTTCCCCCATTTGAAAATTTGTCCATACGAGAAGGTAGACGAGAAGGGAGAAGAGTGTCTCTTCAAATGGATCGTCAACGTACTCGATGAGAATTTATAATGGACGCCTTCTCGATCGTATTTTAATAACGAGGCTACGGTCTACATACGTGAACGGAAACTCTTGCCAATGCGACGCGACCAAGCTCGCGTGGTTATTAATTTCTGAGTCACTCTATTCGAAAACAATTCGAATCGTTTTCGAACGACAGTTAATATAAATAAAATAATTATAGTTTCGCGCATATAGAGCGTTTCATTTTTATATCGGTAAAAAAGGAAGAAAGAAAGAAACAAACAAATTTAAAGATAGAAAAACACTTGGTCCGATAATTGTATAGATGTTTATAGATCTCATGGGGAAAAAAGTAAAAAAAAAAAAGGAAATAAAGTAAAGTAAAAAAAAAAAATAAATAAATAAAAAAATAGTGAAAGATAAACAAGATAGAGAAATGGATAAAACTAGTCGGCCGCTTGAAAAAATATAAATTGCCCGGGAACACTTCCGGCGGAAATTACTCTTTCCCTCTTTCGCGTACGACGCGTACCGTTTTATCGTGTCGGATAAAAAGCAAGCGAAAAAGAAGGGGAGAGAAGATGAAAAAAAAAAATAATAAAAATAAAAATAAAAGGATATTTTCGCGAAGAATAACGCTAGTTAGAGCAACGAGACATCGGGCTAAACTTTTATTGCGCCGTTTATTAGATTTCTCGTCGAGCACACGAGCGAGCGAACGAGAGAGAAAGAGAGAGAGAGAGATTATTTCGCGGCCTAAAATTTCATTTTCTAAGCAAACGTGAGAAAGTAATTTCGTTTGATAAAGAAAAACAAGAAAAAAAAAAAAAGAAAAACAATCAAACGTATCAAATATAGATACTCCCTTATATTCCGTTTGAATAACGATTCGAATATTTATCGAGAGAAAGAAAATATTTTCATTTAAAAGGAGACGAAAAAAAGGGACACAAAAATGGCCGACATGGTTTCTTTAAGGTGATGGTCGAGGTTGAAGAAATTTTTCGATGAAATTGTTTTCGTCTGGTGTGAGATCGTGCGAAATATCGCAGGGTGTCCCCCTCTCTCTTTTTCTCACTCCTTTATCACCATGACTATATCTTTCTCTCTCTCTCTCTCTCTTTCTTTTTCTTTCTTCTCTGTCTTTCCTCACATCTTCCAACGATATTTCTCTCTCTCTCTCTCTCTCTCTTTCTTTTTCTCTCTTTCTGTTTCTCTCTCTGTCCGTCTCTCTCCCTCTTTTCTGTTCTCTCGTTGCGTCGGTTGCGAGTATATGGGGACGCTTGGTATTCGTGGAAGCGATACTTGACGGCAAGGCTGTCCGGTTCGCATAAGTACGTTCGGTACTACCTACGTGTACACGTACGACGTAGGTGTACAGAACGTTTCAAATGACAACGCGATGATAGAAAACCAATCGAAATCGTTGTCCTTTCCTCGATGTACATACTTTTTTCTTTTTCTCTCTCTCTCTCTTTTTTATTTGTTTTCCTTTTTCTTATTAAATCCATTTCACTTCATAGTTGTTAAACTATTATCGTACTACTAGTTATTATCATCGCTGGAATATACTAATCGATTCTTCCCTCATCAGGATTTGAGATCGAAATTATAACTAATTACATTATTGACAATATATATATATATGTATGTATGTATGTATGTATGTATGTATGTATGTATGTATATGTATATATATATGTAGTGTATGTGTACGTTTACGTGTGTGTACGTCCATAGGGAAGCCCTTTGCAATCGACCTTTAATGAGAGCGTCGATGTAATTATAAACGTGCATTTGATAAGGATGTAATTCTATATCGGTGAGTCCCGTGCTTGTTAATCGATAACTATTGCTATATTTGATACGATCGCGTTATTATCCCGCGCGTGTGATTGGATTCTATAAATAAATATTTAATTGTAAAATGTTATCTTCAATGTTTGTCTCCTTTCTACTTTCTTCTTTTCTCTTTTCTTTTCTCATAATACAATAATAATGTAATAAAGTTTTCTTACAATATTATAATATAATAAAATAATTCTTTTCTTAGAATATAATAAATCTTTCTTACAATCCAACAAACTTTCTTTTAACATACGATATAATAAAAATCAAATGAGAAAAATATAATCTATCAGAAATGATAATAATTGTTAACTCATCGATCAACCATTATACATTACCAACGAAGTAATCTAAGAATATTCTATGTAAAAGCGATATATTTCAACTTGTCGATTTGAATGACAAGTCGGGAAAATAAGATACAGGTTAATTTTCGTTTATACATCAGACGATAAATGCCGTATCATCGTTCATTGTATAATCATCTTGAAGGAATATCGAGCACGTCCATACGGACGTCACTTATGTTAATTCTCGGTTGGTGAAGCGCGATGATTAGAAGGAAATGTGAGGGAATTGAACAGAGAGACAGAGACAGACGGAGACAGAGGGTGGGAGGGTAGAGTGGGAGGGTAGGAGGGTAGGAGGGTGGCATAAGGGGGGACATCGACTCGGCAGACGTTTCTTCTTCAGAAAACATCTCTGCTTCTCTCGTAGCGATGCGCATACTCGGCATGCATATGAATGCACGAACATATGCGCGCTCGCGCGCGAACACACGGTTCTGGAAATGCAAGGAAAAGAATAGAATAGAATGCTCTCCCTCAAATATTCATGCACGACCGAGTACGTTCTTCGAAATTCCTTCGATTCGACGTTACAAAGTTCCCACTCTAACGAGTCACTTCGAATCCTTTTTTTTCCCTTTCTCCATCTCCCTTTCTCTTTTTTTTTCTCTTTTTTCCTCTCTTTTTCTCTCTTTTCGACAAAAGAAGAAAAGAAACTTATTCGTTCACCGAATTACCGACGAGAAATTTTGTTTTCAATCTTTTATTCATAAGAAGAATAAATATATCTTTTATAGTTTTTAATAGACTTATGTAATGAGATTTGAAATACGATAAAAAAGTTTTCTAGACGAATCATATCAAACTCATGTGGAGTAATTAGTGTGTATGTTTGTTATACGGTTATCTATCTTCGCTCGGAATCCGTTATATTGACGAATACATTAAAACGTGGCTTGAGTTTTTCTTTTTATTTATTTATTAATCTATTTTTTTTTGTTACTTTCTTTTTTTACTTTATAAGATTAAATCATATCGTTATCTCAAATCAAATCATAGCGAAGATTAGTTATTATAAAATTATATTCATGATTTCTCATCGTGTGTAAATACATTTGCACGTTGGTTGTGCATCGATCGCGTATTTATTTTTTTTTAAATACTCGTCGCGTATCAAAATGCAATATTTTCGTTATAGCGTTAGTTTATTTACATTACTCATCGATCAAAGTCAGAATAAATTATCGAGTAATAATATGCATTTATGATTTGTCTAATTTAAAGTTTGAAATGCAATTAACTGATTATTCCGTTAATCTAGTGTTAAATTCAATAAAACTAATCGACGAGTCGCATCGACGCGCGTAGATTTAACATTAAATTTTCCTTATTTTATTACGTAGCTATTTTTATTGCTACTTGTCATGTTAATGAACTATACTTATTAAAAAATAAATAAAGATATTTAATAGTATATCTTTATATATATATATATATATATATATATATATATATATAGATACACATATACACTATTTATATATAACCTTTAACTTTAATTATGAAACGTAAAAATCGTCGGATTGACAAATTTCGTTAATTTAGTGTTATATCAAATAAAATTACTTTATGAATCACATATCAACACGAATAGATTTAAAACTACATTTTATGTATTCTATCGTGTAACTATTTTTACTGCTAACCGTTATATTAACAAAATATATACTTTAAATAACAGTGCTTCATATTATTAAATCAATGGGATCGATACAAATTGTTAAATAAAAATAATATTTAACTTGAAAATAATTAAAACTAATATTTAATAATATCCATAACAATTTATATTAAAAATAATATTTAATAATATTCACAATGATTTATTAAAATATTATATAAAATTATTTATTTAAATATAATATTCACATTAATTTTTCTTTAAATAATACTTAACAATATCGATCTATAAATATTATTTATACACAATCTTTAACTTTAATTATAGAACGAAAAAATCGTCGGATTAACAAGTTTCGTAAATCTAGCGTTAATATGGCTAGTTTTCTATTGCCGAGTCTATAACAACTTGAAAATACGTTAAAGACGTTCTCCATAAGAAAACGTCTAATCCGTCGCATAGATAACGATCTCTCTCTCTCTCTCTCTCTCTCTCTCTCTCTCTCTCTCTCTTTCTCTTTCATTCTCGGACGTTCTTTAATACGATGATCTCAGCACGATCCCCTTACGCATAATTTGCAATGTCGAGGAGGCGCGGACGTAGAAGCAAAAAAAAAAAGGGAAAGGAAAAGAGTGAAAAAGAGAGAAAGAGAGAAAGAAAGAAAGAAAGAGAAAGAAAGAGAAAGAAAGAAAGAGAGAAAGAGAGCGAGAGCTCTTTAGCGGTCCGCTCGTCAACCGTTTCTCGAAAGGGCCGTTCAAGAAGAGGGAAAGAGAAGAAAAAGAGAAGAAGAACAAGAAAGACAGAGACAGAGACAGAGACAGAGACAGAGAGAAAGAGAGAGAGAGAGAGAGATAGAAGGGTCTACTCGGTCTCTCTCCCTTGGTGAACATTAAAGGCGGCCCACACGCGATCGCTCCCTGCGACGATTATTTTCATACACGCCCACCGTGTCTCGTGCACGCTTCTCGTCTTACTTTTCATTCAAACGAAACTAACCGTCACGATATAACGCACCAAGTTCTTCATAGGAGAGTCCTTTCGCGTATACTGCAGGTCTTAAATCCGTTTTAAGGATCACAGAGAAAGAAAGAAAGAGAAAGAAAGAAAGAGAAAGAAAGAAAGAAAAAAGAGACAGAGAGAGAGAGAGAGAGGGGTACCTGTTAAACCTGCCACGCTTGCTAAGCACAAACCCGAAAAAGATAAACTCGAATAGGAAGGAAAGAGGCGTTAGACATCCGGCCATTTGTCTATTTTTTTTTGTTCATATGAAAATTAAAGATAGAACATCCTTTTTCCTTTGAAACAACCCCCCATGAAATGGGGTCCGTTATTCGTTCTCTCGTGACGATTCTTTCCTTATTTCCTTCCGTCGTTGATCAGATTTCTTCAAATCTTCAATCTTCTTTCCTTCTTTTCTCTCCTTCCTTTCTTTTCTTCTTTTCTTTTCTTTTCTTTTCTCTCCTTTTCTTTTCTTTTCTTCTTTTCTGTTCTTTTTCTCTTTTATTTTATTTTCTTTTTTTCTTTTTTTAATACGCAACTTTAGAAATAGTTAAGGGATTAAAAATGAGATACTTATATTTCATTTATCTGTTGAAGTGATCGTATTAGAAATCTTTTCATCTGAGGGAGTTCAATTTTGTCGATGGATAGTCGATGCTTCCTTATAGATATTTAATATCGATAAAGGAAGAAAAGAGAATTCTTTTGATGATATTAGATCGAGGGTATCGCTTCAGGGGCGTAGTCGAAGGGCGAAAGATTCGAAGGGGTGAGGAAGGTGGCTCGAGAGCAGGTTTCGCTTGTCCTTAAAAAAAAAAAGAAAAAAAGAAAGAAAGAAAACAAGAAGAAAAAGAAGAAGAAGAAGAAGAAAAGAAAAAGAAGAAAGGACCAAGAAGATGAATAAATTGAAAAAAAAGTATATCATCGTTTAAGATAATACATACAACTTATTCGCAACATTGTAATATACCCATTACATCCGACTGTTATAGAATTTCGCTTGTCCTAAAGAAAAAAAAAAGAAAGAAACAAAGAAAGAAAAAAGAAAAGAAAAAGAAGAAAGGACCAAGAAGATGAATAAATTAAAAACAAAGTATTTATATCATCGTTTAAGATAATACATACAAATTATTCGCAGCGTTGTATTAGACCCACTATATCCGACTGTTATAGGATTTCAATCTGGTTACGCCCCCGAGTCGCATTAAATCGAAATTTTTATAAGTTAGGAATTTATTATCGCGATTAGATAGAATACTCGAAACTATATATGCCGAGAGGATCGAAGGGAAAAGGGTGGAAGGTACGAGAACGATTCCAAGAACTCGCTCTATCGTTTCTAACAAATTTATATAAGCAATCACTTCGCCTCAAGTAAGAGAAGAAGAAGAAGAAGAAGAAGAAGAAGAAGAAGAAGAAGAAGAGAGAGAGAGAGAGAGAGAGAGAGAGAGGTGTTTTTCGTGACTAGAGCGATACGATCGTTGGAGAGATCGTAACGACCCCTTTCGAACAAATCGTTTCGCTCGGGTTATCAATTATTAGGTACGACACCGGTTTACGTTCCACGCTTATAAACTGCATTCGAGTTAACGTAGGTACGCGCGAGCGTATACCACGTGATACCGCTTAAGAATTAATTTACGATCCCGATGAAACGTATTGTTTTCTTATCATAGTACGCTCGTTTATTTCTCTATTCCTCTCCCTCCTCTTCCTATGTTATTCTTAATTTAGAAAAAAAAAGAAAGAAGTTAATGGGAATAGTAACATCGAAGGATCGTTACCGATTAATCGGCCATTGAATTATAATAATAATAATAATAATAATAATAATAATAATAATGTTGATAATAATATTGGTAATAATAATCATTCGTTCGTTTTAACCAACCGTTATTACGGAAAACATGGAATAATTTATAACCGATCAACACGCGGAACGATATTTCACGTGTAGAGGTATCTCTACCGGCACGTTTACGAGTATAAACATTTTCTACGAGACGAGAAATCGTTTTGATACACGTTGAGAAATTGCATAAATATATATATGTATATATGTTCTTATGCGAGGGAGAAGAGAGTACCGTACGATGGAAACGAGAGATCGATCAATCTATCGATCGATGCCCTACTCGGTCTAATCGTTTAGATCACGTGATCTCACAACTAGGAATTTTAACATACTCGTAAGGTAAATAATACATACGCCTACTTAGACACTCGATCAATGATTTTCTACGATTGGTTCGCGCATCTTCATGTATGTAAGCTTTGTTAAGATAGTACCATTGATGTTCGATAAAATCGAACGATTTGTAATTTGCGAATCGTTGAGAGTTTATTAACTAGTCTTCGAAAGTGCCGAATGTCTTGAAGAATTTTTTAAATGACTTTTCAAACATTGATAATACCGAAGGTCGAGTTTGGATACGAGTTAGTTCGGCGAGTTTGCTCAACATGTACATAGGTACATACATATGTATATATATATATATATATATATATATATATACTTACACATACATATATATATGTATATTATTTACCATATATATACGTATATATACTTACTATATATAAACGTATATACACCTATACTTACACATATATCTATACGTATATGCATATATATATATATATATATATATATATATACACATATATATATTTATTTATATACATAAATAGCGAAACTCCGTAAAGGAAGAAGTTTTCCGTTAATTCTACGAAATTGAAAGGTATACGTGAGAGCGAGGAAACTTTTAAAAGGAAATCCGCCTTGGCGGTCTCTCTGAAATTAACGTTACGAGTATAGTAAGTAGAAAGAAAGAGAGAGAGAGAGAGAGAGAGAAAGAGAGATTAAAAAGAGAAACGTAAAGAAGTGCGTATAGAGTCAAAGCCGTGTCGAGAGATAATCGGTAAACGTCGCGCTCTTGCGAGTTAAGCGCACGCGCACGCGCAAAAGCGGTAGAACCAGTCTAAGATGAAAGTAAGGACGGAGAAAATCGCGGTTAGATAATTCCATAGACGTACCCGCCCCCACCCCATACGTTCGTTCGTTTCTTCGTTCGTTCGTTCTTTCGTTCGTTCGTTCGTTCGTTCGT
The DNA here is from genome assembly GCF_905475345.1 of Vespula vulgaris. Classification (NCBI taxonomy): domain Eukaryota; kingdom Metazoa; phylum Arthropoda; class Insecta; order Hymenoptera; family Vespidae; genus Vespula; species Vespula vulgaris. The sequence goes on from NC_066589.1 coordinate 442,270, forward strand.
TCGTTCGTTCGTTCGTTCGTTCGTTCCGCCATATATACGTATGTACATACGTATGTATGTACGTAAAACTTACATACTTACATACTTACTTACTTACTTACTTACTTACTTACTTACTTACTTATGTACTCGTTCCGTTACGCGTTATTCCCATTTTCTTTTGTTCCCCACGCTCGTTCGTCTTAATGTGAAAAAGGAAAAGAAAGAAAAAAGAAAAAGTAGTACGTTAATACTTCATTTCTGCCATTCCAACATTCACGTGTCATTTAATAATGATTTTTCTTCTTTCACTGAATAATTTTTTCGATCTTTCGAATCTTTCGATATTTTCTTATTTCTTTTTTATTTTACCCTTTTTTTTTGTTTCGATGTAAATGTAAGAAAGAAGAAGATGAAACATCTGCTACGTTAATAGTTAATTTTCAACGTTCCAAGGTTCATGCGCGATTTCATGATTTTTCTTCTTTCGTTAAATAATTTGTTCAATCTTTCGAATCTTTCTATATTGTCTTATTTCTTTCTTATTTTTCCCTTTTTTTTCGATGTAAATGTAAAAAAAAGAAAAAGAAAGAGATATCTATTACGTTAATACTTAATATCCAATGTTCCAACGTTCACGTGCGATTCGATAATGATTTTTCTCCTTTCACTGAATAATTTTTTCAATTTTTCAAACTTTCCAATATTCTCTTATTTCTTTTTTATTTTTCCCTTTTTTTCGATGTAAATATAAAAAAAAAGAAAGACATATCTACTACGTTAATACTTGATATCCAACGTTTCAACATTGACCTGCGATTTGATACTGATTTCTCTTTCGTTTTGGACCGATTCTTTAATTTTTCCAAATCTTTCGAGATTTTCTCATTTCTTATTTATCTCCACTTTTGTTTCTATGTAAATGTATAAAAGAAAAGAAACAAGGAAAAAAAATAAATATTTCCTACGTGAATATTTAATATCCAACGTTCCAACATTGACCTGCGATTTGATACTGATTTCTCTTTCGTTTTGGAGCGATTCTTCAATTTTTCCAAATCTTTCGATATTTTCTCATTTCTTATTTATTTCCACCTTTGTTTCTATGTAAATATAAAAAAGAAAAGAAAAAAAAATATATTTCCTACGTGAATATTCAATATCCAACGTTCCAACATTGACCTGCGATTTGATACTGATTTCTCTTTCATTTTGGAGCGATTCTTCAATTTTTCCAAATCTTTCGATATTTTCTCATTTCTTATTTATTTCCACCTTTGTTTCTATGTAAATATAAAAAAGAAAAGAAAAAAAAAAATATTTCCTACGTGAATATTTAATATCCAACGTTCCAACATTGACCTGCGATTTGATACTGATTTCTCTTTCGTTTTGGAGCGATTCTTCAATTTTTCCAAATCTTTCGATATTTTCTTATCTCTTATTCTTTTTCCTTTTTTCTGCATATTTTTTCCCATTGGTATAAGAGATCAAAATGATCGGAGAGAGAAAAAGATACGGATAGAGAGAGAGAGAGAGAGAGAGAGAGAGAGAGAGAGAGAGAGAGAGAGAGAGAGAGATAAAGAAAGAAAGAAAGAAAGAGAGAACTCTCGATGCGTCTGACTCGCGGGTGTCAAGGGATTATTGCTTGAGCTCAGGCAAGCAACGTCGGGTCAGTGTACACTTCATAGAGTACTGGCATGGGGGGAAAGGCAGCTCACTTGTTAACGATCTCGTTCGCGTGAGTCACGCTGCGTTTCGTGCATGTTCCGGCCGTGACAACGACTGAAATATGCTGGAGAAGAAGAAGAAGAAGAAGAAGAAGAAGAAGAAGAAGAAGAAGAGAAAGAAAAAAAAAAGAAAAGGAAGAAGAATCCAGAGATCGACTTATTTTTATGTCTCTCTCTCTCTCTCTCTTTCTCTCTCGCTATCTTTCTCTTTTTATATATGAAAGAGAAAGGATTATTATCAAAGTCTCGAAGCTTTCGGAAGTAATAAACGTTTTAGTTGTGTAATACGAGTAAAAAAGAAAAAGAGAGAGAGAGAGAGAGAGGAAAGAAGAAAAAAAGAAAACGTCGAACAACACCTTCTTTGAATTATCGTATCTATATCTTCTATATAGGCACATTAAAATCGGACACTTGTGGATCTTATCTGATCGTCATACTCTAGTCGTAACTTTATCGTTGTGGAAGAAGGAAAAGGAAAATTCTGTTATATAAATCGTAACAGTGTTGGTGCGCACGTGCAAGAACTAGTACTTACGATCGTGGAACTCGAGGGCGGTACTTACTTTGTGTCGATCGATCCGTCGAAGGATCTCTCTCGAGTTACACATGTATGTATCTTTTACGAAGGAATACGAATATCATCGAACACCTGCGCGAACTATGCTTTGATTCATTTCAACGACGTTACTCGAGCCGAATTAACTTTTATAATTGTTTTATAATTACTTTTCAACGATCCATTTATCCAGCCATTTTCTGACTACGAACGAGGACACTGGTCTCTGGTCCTTTTTTTTTTTTTATTTTCATTTTTCTTTTTTTTTCGAAAAAATGACACATGCGAGGGAAAAAAAGAAGCAGGCGAAGTGGAAAAAGAAAAATTAAATAAAGCGAAGAGGAAGAGTGCTCGATTTACGCATGACGTCATACTGGGCACGATTTACCGGAAAGAGGATCCAGGAAGTTGAGGGAGTCAACGAGAAAATATGTCTGACGCGTAACAGCGTGACGTCTTTCTTGTTGGATCGAGTTGACCCTCGTTGTTTAGAGTTGATGCGAAGTATAATTAGTACGAACGACGATGGATCGATGCTGTTTAACATGTAATACACCATAGTACATAGAATTAAACGTAACGTGTAATATATCCATCGCGATATATAAAATACAAACAAACAAACAAACGATAGAGGAGAAAAAGAAAATGTCAGTCTCTATCGTTCAATGAATTCTTCAATAGATTTAACTTTCCAATTTATATCTCCTACATTGCGTAATCATATCGCGTTACAATATATTCCATGTACACTTACGTACGCATACGTCTGTATATGGGTGTATATATAGATATACATATGTGCATAAGCATTCGCTTCTAGTTTCCAAAGGAATTCGAACAATTTCCCGGGGTTTGTTTCATCGATTGTTACACGAACCAGAATAGAACATTCGTAATCCTCGATAGGGAGAAAATCATCCCCCTATACCTATACATATATAGGGAGAAAACCGAGCGGAAAAGTGATTCTTTCTAGTATGAACTTTGACGCACCGCATGGGGCGGGTGTCTGTTCAGGGGTAATAGAGAAAAGAAAAAAGAAAAAAAAGAAAAAAAAAATGGAAGCGAATAGGGGTGAAAGGGAAGAAGAGCTAGAGAGTACGCGAAAGCAAAGAGAGAAAAAGAAAGACGAAGAGACAGAGAAAGAGAGAAAGAGAGAAAGAGAAAAGAGATTTTGAAAAATAGGAATGTCTCGTCTGGAAATTTTTGTTCCAATATGTCTGACCCCCTCGTCGTCATTAATAACTCGACGCGCTGCGCACATCATTTTCCTGTCTCTTTGCTGTCCACCCGATGATGCGATCCTATATATGTTCGAATATATGTTAGAGCACCGTGTATGTGTGTAAATAGGTAGGTATGTGTGAATGTGAGCCGAGATAAAAGCACGGAATTAGGTACCCTCGTTGCAGCAGGTTTCTATGAAACACCCTTCGCCTTCCTTCAGCCCCATCTACCTCTAAACCTCCCCTCTCCCTACAATCCTACCCATCCTCATTCCCCTGACCTTTTATGACCCTGTTTCTAAAGCACGCGTACCGATCGCTTTTATTATCCTTTGCGTGAACGCCTGCGACGTATATTCTCTTTCCATCTTTCTTTCTCTCTGTCTCTCTTTCTTTTTTCTTTCTCTTTCTCTCTTTCTCTTTCTCTTTTATTGGCAAAAAAATTAATCGACCTCAATACCGGCGGATCCCAGCACGACAGCCTTTTAAAATAACAAGGCGCGATTAAAAAAATATATATAAGAGATTTGTACGTGTTAGATACTCGAAAGATTTGATACTCGATATATATATATATATATATATACATATACTGAGTGTATCTAACGTTCGGCCGACTCAATGAACCGGATCCTTTAAACGGGATTTTACTTACACACCGTTTGCGTGGAACCTAAGTATACGCTGTATTACGTACGTATGTAGATACACGCTGCGTTTTGTCGTCGATGATATCTATGCGTGCCAAAGAGGGAAAGTGTGTTCAAATCTCGATTTTTAGTATCATAAAATTACTACATACATACATATATATATATGTATCGAGAGGTGTATTGATCGATAATAATAAATATAAAAATATTAAAAATATTAGATTTTAATAATAAAACAAACTCGTAATGCATGATAGAAAGAAATGTCGACAATAAAAAAACAAGAGAGAGATTTTAATTGGTTTGAAGAGTAACAGAATTTGAATAATAAATAAAAATTGAAAACATGATGAAACAAAAGGAAATTTCATTTTCGAGATACTTTTTACGCGTTACTTTGTGATTTAATAATCCAATAAAAAAAAAAATCAAAACGAAACAAAAAAATCAGTAGAATCGCGAGAGGTCGACATTTTTTGGCGCGTTATTTCGAAAAGAAAAAAAAGAGTATATAAAAGTTCATGTGTGTGCGTGTATAGCGAACGTTACGGGCTCGACGAACGATTGAGTGCAGCTTACATTATTATATCGATTGTGATTCGGTATAGGAGCGTCGTTACCCCGTCTCTTTCTCTCTCTCTCTCTCTCTCTCTCTTTCTCTTTTTATCTTTCGCTTCGATGAAATTCCATTCCATCGTCGCTTTTCTCGCATTCGTGACGGCTAGCGAGAACAAGCCGTCGCTCGCGTCAAAATTCGTCAAGGGCTGTCAAAACGACCGTCGGAACGGTCCCCGCGAACGAGTGAGACCATGGGGTAGTTTACCCCCTTCTCCCTCCCCCATTTATTTTCTTTTCTTTTTTCCTTACTTCCTACCATACTCTTCTTCCCTCTCTCTCTCTCTCTCTCTTTTTTCTTTTTTACTTTTTTTCTCATTCATTTTACTCTACCTCCCCCCACCAACCTCTACCTCCACCCCTTGCCTCTTTTCGACGAAGAAGAAACGAGGGGTCGAAACGTGTATCATTCCTATTTGTTTTCCTTCCTGTTCTAAACTCGCTCAGATAGATTTTATCTCCGCATAGAAAATCCCTCGAGTATCATTAAATAGTCTTTTATGGTTAATAAAAAATATTTATCAATGAGGAACAAGATTACGCACGTATATACGTATTTGCATACACACAGAAAGATATTTACCTACGTAAACATACGTAGAACACGTGATTCGATTCGTAGGTGTAAATACGTGACATGAATGGAGATCGCAAGAGTCCAATGAATTCTAATTATCATGCTAATCGATATTAGAAGTAGAATACTTCCTATCGCCCACCATTGCTCCTAGTCGATTTCATTCGCGTAGACCAACCCATTCTATGAATACGTAGTTAACGACGTTTGTTATTATACTTTCGATAATAAAAAGTGTTAACCTTTTAGAAAGTCATTTCTTTCGAATATATTCGCCATGATTCACATAATTCATATTTCTCGAAATACCTATGACATCTCAACGTGCACGATTAGCAAACCTTTCCTTTGCGTCCTTGTCTTACTCATCTGGCATCTATGAGCAATCATCGCTCGGAAATCCTGAAAGCAAATAGACGATTAACGGTAGCCTTAACAAGGTCGTATGATGAACGTTTGAACCTTTCTATTCTTTCTCACCTTTAATCGCATACTTCTCTGGTTTATCTACTTCTCCATCCATCCATCCATCTGTTCCTTCCTTTCCTGCTTTATTCGCGGATAGTCTTAGATACTTACGTTCATTTAGATAGAGAGAACTAGCGTTACGAGATGAGAGTACCGCAGGAAACGGGACAGCTTCGTCTCTCTCAAGAGAGAGTGAATGGATAGACGCATAGCAGCCGCAGGAGTAGCAACTCGGACAAGCAGCGCATAGCTGCTTGTTGCGAGTAGGTGAGTAGGTAGGTAGGTAGATAGATAGGTAGGTAGGTAGGTAGGTAGGTAGGTAGGTAGGTAGGTAGGTAGGTAGGTAGGTTGTAACTCGTAGAGGTGAGGGTAACAGAGATAGTGAGACAGAGAGAGAGAGAGAGAGAATCGACCCTCCAGAGTTTCTCTCTCTCTCTTTCTCTCTCTCTCTCTCTCTCTCTCTCCCTCTATCTCTTTCTCTCTTTCACTCGTAGAACTGGACCGTCCGTATGGCATGCGCGTACCTTCTCCAATCGTGAAACAGCCCTGTCCTCTCCAAGCACGGAGAAGCTCGTAAGCCAACGAGTCTCTCAAATCCTTTTTTAGGATCCCACTTAACTTTTCATATCTCCCGTTTCCCAGTCGTAATTATATCGTACACCCCAGAACGTAATACGATGACAGATAAACGATATTCTCATTATTCTTTTTCTCCTGAAAATATTTTTCGAAATATAAATTAAGAATCAAAGAAAAGTTTGTCATTTATAGAACGAGGCAATAATGGAAATCTAAAGGGAAAAAAAAAAAAGAAAATTTCTTTGAATTCTACGATTAAATTGAAAAGTACTTTCACATTGGTCGTTTATTCTTTTATCTTCTGGAATTAACAACGATAATAAGGATCTTTTATCGTTCAACCTTTCATCGTCTTGTAGTGTCATTAAGTGGTAAAGCTGATGTCAGAGTTCTTACGAGTCGACTCTTTAGAAAATTAAAAGGAGGAAGAACGTGAAGTGAGAGAAAGAGAGAGAGAGAGACAGAGAGAGAGAGAGAGAGAGAGAGAGAGAGAGAGAAAAGGAGAAAAAGAGAAACCACGATGGTTGGCAAATTTTTACGGTTCGTTGCTATTAATATTTGCTATTGTAGCTTTTATTGAATTGTACGCATATTGCGTTCAAGAGGATCACACAGGAAACCACAGAACGTTCTAAGGTCGTCGACTTTAACGCGGAATTCACGTCACCCTGTTCCTAAGTTCGTACGTACAAATACACATACACACATATACAAACACGTATATATATATATATATATACTGTCGTGGAACAATGACAATCAGACCGAAGAGTCAGCATTGTTGTCAGTGTAGTTTACGAGCATTGCACATATGCTCTCGAGTACCACCGGGTATAATGCTATATATATATATACACGTATATACACACATATACATATAGTATATTTGGTATATACTTATATATCGTATCGATGCTCGTCGCATTGTCAAACTCATCGCTTTCGAGTGTGTGAAGCGATCTGTAAATCACGTACGACCCTTATTCGCTGTCTTGGCACCACGATTTTCCCGTTTTTCCAGATTTTCTCCAAATCAATGCATTTCTTCCTTTCTAGTTCTAACCCGCTTCGTTACGCGTCATTCCATACGACCGAACTCGATCGTTCCGCATTTAATTTCAGATAATAATAAATAATAATATAAAAAAAAGAAAGAAAGGTATTATTGGCGAGTATCGTGAATCATATTTTTAACACTGAAACTACTCATCTACTCGTACAATGTCCGTCGATTTGATGATTGCTTGAAAAAGAGAGAGAGAGAGAGAGAGAACAGAGAGAAATGAACAGTTTTAATTCGTTATTATTTTTACTTTCATTCTTGCAATAATAGTAATTAAAAGAAAACGGGTTTTAATTTATACATTCGCAATGCTTATGATTCTAGTAATTATATAAAATACGAAGTTTGAACGGATTTAATAGTTCCAGTGATAATACTAGTAATTTAATTTATGATGAATTATATCGAGTGTATAGTAAATTAACAGTGAGATAATAATGCAAGTAAATATTTTGGATTTTTCGATGGCTTCGATGCTTTCTAACAATCTTATTACAAGGTTTATGAACGTTTATGACGATATATAATGCTCGTAAGAAGGAAAAAAAAAAGCCATAGCTCGATTTATCCACTATTGATTAAAAGCATATGTCAGAAACGAATATTTCCGAACGAGAAGCGCTCAATAACGTGTCAGAATCAGAATCATTTATACGGCGCAGCACGTAATCGATCGTATCCCGATAATAACCATAAACGGACGGATTTAATTTCTCTCTCGCTTTAACGTTTTCACAATATCCTCTGACTTTTCGTTTGGTCTCTCTAACAATTTCAACAAATTTCATTGAAATTTCAATCGCTCATCTAAAATACGCGTACGAAAATACGAAACATTTCATTTGTGGCAGGAAACATAAGTCGGATCTCGTACGGAAATGGAATGGTAATTGACTACGACGAATTTAAGCGGTTTCCGATTAAGCTATCGTAACGAGCGAATTGTAACATTAAGATAAGACGAAATGTCTCGGAGAAACTCTAAACGTAAATACACGCTAACGACATATTATTAGAGAAATATTGCTATAATAGAAACTTCTAAGTCTAACTCCGTTATCTCGTATCGTTCTTTCACGTTCGATCATTTCTAGTTACTCGGATATATACCTATATATCTATACGCATTTACCCCGTAATCTTATTAATAGAGTGTATATATATATATATATATATATATATATATATATATAAAATTGTATAATCTAAAGTCGTATATATATATATACACATACATACATATATATATTTTTTTTCTAATGTTTCTTTCATAAAAGGTAGCTAGCCGACGAGAACCAATATCGTATCTTACTAAACGAACCGGTTAAATGACGATAGTAAAACAAGATCGTAGTAGTTGCTGAACGTCGAATAGAAGATCAGAGATGTTCGAATCGATTTCCGTTCGCATCTCGACTACTACGAACCCGCCTACGACGGGTTAATTATCTCGGCTTTTAAAAACTCCACTGGTGAACAGCAGTAGCAACGGTGGCAACAGCAACAGCAACAGCAACAGCAACAGCAGCAACGATATGCTCACCTTCGACTCGCCTTTCATGCGCATCTCTTTTCATACTTGTTCTATCTTTCGCGCGAAGATAAAACGAAGCTGGATAAAAACACGGTGGAAGATAAAAGGGCGGCTAGAGAAAGGGCTGGAGAAAGGGAGAGTTTCCAAGGGAAAACTTACTTTCGAAATGGTCGCGTTTGAAGATACCGACAAGAGAAAAAAAAGAAGAGAAGAAAAAAAAAAGGAAGAAACAAAGTAATCTCATATTTTAATTAACTAACACGTAACTGTGCCACCTAGATAGATCTCATTTTCCTGATGGTAAGAATAAAAACGCTAATAAAAGGAAAGAAAAAAAAAGAAGAGAAATATTATTACTTCACTCATTCCAATTAAAACAATGAAACAAAACTTGACGATTCAGAGAAAGCATCAATCTTTGCGATAGACGCAAATTTCGTTCGTTTCAAAAAAAAAGAAAAAAAAAAACAGATCGATCTCGTTCGAAAGATCGATTCAAAGTCGAAAGTTCGAAGAGTGAAATTTAAATACCGGCGTAATTATGATCTTAAAAGAATTGCGAGAAGAAAAAGAAGGGGGAAAAAAAAGAAAAAAAAAGAAGATAAAAAAGAGAGAGAGAGAGAGAGAGAAAAAAATTGATCCAGCAAGATCGCTACGCAAGCGTATCCGATCATTAGAAGCGCGCTTTCCTCGGAGTGACGACACAATGTATTGAGATATCTCGGCGCGTCGAAGATAAAGAGAAGAGTGGGGGTAGTTCTCCTTTGCTGGGACCGTGCGTATCCCCCACTCCTCGGGTCGTAGCTTTACCCCCACCACTGGCCAGCCGATTAACGGGCGTCGCCGGCAAGCAGCGACGAAGTGCCAGAGGCGGCAGTCCGCGTTTGCGGGGCCTTACGAGAGGGGGTTTATAATACGTGTCTCTCTCGGTACGACGTATCACGTTACTAGATCAATATTAAGCGCGCGATTGTCTATAATCATAAAGATATCGATTAGAATGTATATCGATTGGCGAAGGGAATAATAAAAGCGAGTTTAAGATACTTTTAGAAAGTCGTTTGAGGGGATAAGTCACGTGTGCAGTAACATAGTCGTCGTCGTCGTCGTCGTAGACGAACGTAACGTTGTCTCTCCTGTGTGTTGTTTACCAGAACGATAAGCGTTCATTGTTTGGAGGAGGATACTCGGTATCGTAAACGCAGACACCCTCTTCTCTCTCCTTACCCCCACTCCACCCCACACTCGTTGGACTTATCCGTTTCTCTGTTTCTCTTGAACGACGATACCAAGACGCGCGTTATAGATCAACACGTTTGTTTCCTCTAATGTGTCGTCTCTAACGTGTTGTTGGTAAAAGGACGTCCTACGAATCGAATTACTTCGCTGTGTTTGTTATTACGTTTGTAATTTCTATCGGTTCGTTTCGATATTGAATCAAGAGGAAGAAAAAGTGATCGAAAGGGAAAACTATTGCCTTAGGGGGCATATCTTTAGCGAAGAGATAAAAGAGAAGTATCGTTAATAGAAAAACTGGACGTTCGAAGTTTCTCTCTGTTGCCTTTGTATGTTAGCAGCAGCAGCAGCAGCATTGGCTCTGATCGAGAAGTCACCGAGAGTACTCTCACGTTCTTGGAACGTTTCTTCGTGGGGAAGAAAGAGGAATAGAGAGAGAGAGAGAGAAGCGTGGGTCTTCGTCCAACATCTTTCGACGTCTATAGCTGGTGCAATAAGAGAAAAGCTTGTCCTGGAAAACATCGAAGTGAGATTACTCTCCTCCTACGAGAGAATAGATCGAACTGTCGGTAGGAAACAAGAATACGTTCGATTCTAAGAAAATAGAGGATCGATAGGTTTCCGTCCGTAAGTGGAGAAAGAAATAAAGAAAGAAAGAAAGAAAGAAAGTGTGGAAAAAGAGAAAAATCGTAAGGGTAAACGCGAGACGAGAAGAAAAGGGATTCTGTAGAAGAAGAAAAAAAAAACAAAAAAAAATATTTATTTCTACGTACAGCCGGAGGCTATCAAGACCCTTGGCTGATCAAGATAGGTCCTTATCTACTCCAACGATCCGAACGAAGTAAACGATCGCTAGGTGAATCTCGTGGGTGGAGAAACGCGATGAGGGGGAGGAGTCGAGGTACTTGGTGAATTACGTTTTAAACCACCCCCTCTATCCCTCTACCCCGAACAGTCAGTCCAGCAGTCTCCTTGTTCCATCGGTGGAAAAACTTTTTCAAGTAAACAGTAATTATTGTAGGCGAGAGAAGGCGATCGTGATTAATAATCGGCATTGGTTGAACATCGAGAGAGAGAGAGAGAGAGAGAGAGAGAAACCTCGTGAGAAGAGAATACAAGGGAAGGAAATAAAAGAGAAGAAAGAAAAAAATAATAGCGTGGGCGTTCGTGCGTGTGACGGGTGATGTGTACGTGTGCGTGTGTGTACACGTGTACGTACACATTTACTATACAAGGACCACGTACTCGTTCGTCGTACCGTTGGTACAAAGAGTGTTAAAGAGAAAGAGAAAGAGAAAGAGTTGTACGATCGTGCAAATGATCGTGCCCTTGCGATCCTCTCGATCGTCGATCGTCTCAGTGGATGTCAGATCGCCTGGATGCCAGTTTTGGAAGGTGGAATAGCAAAGAAGCGTGGTGCCGATAGGCTCGGTCGCAAAATGCGGATGAGACTTTGCACCGCATCGAAGGAGTCCTACACGCTGCTCTCCAAGAAACGGTAAAAATATTCTGATTTAAGAAAAGAATCTATTTATCTTTAATTCTTCACGAACGGGTCGCGTATATTTACGTTTTTCCATTCCAACTTCCTAGATTTATGGTGTTTTGCTGCAATTTTTATTACCCTGCAAAATTATGCAGTAAAAGATCATCGAACACGGGAAAGACAACTCGTCAATCAAGTGTTAAGGTTCATTTTAATTTTATAATGGATCATTGAATGTCACGAATCTCTTGATTTTTTTCATGTCACGTAACACGATGAAAATCGTCAAATCGTCAAAGTTTCGGTCGAACCATGGAAACCAATGGTCATCCTTCGGTGACCTTTCTTTACTTCGCTTCAGATCACCAACGTATATCTCATCGGAATTGCTAGCTTTAACGATCGACGATCGTTTTCGAGATTTTCCAAGCTCTCCGAACGAACGACCTATAATTTAGCTCTCCGTCCGAACGATTCGGACCTCACGAGTAACTGGCTTCGCGTCCTCGTTCGTTCATTCTTCCTATCATGGCGGTGGCGCTTACTACGTGTGTCTTCGTGTTTAGCCACTTTAGAAGAGTAAGATCGAGCATCGTCGTGTCTTCTCGATGGCTTGTAGACTTGCACGAGCCACCTAGTCCCTTCGGTAACTAGACGTAATCTTCCGGTAATTTAGCAAATGACAGTCCGTAAATATTTCGTTCGTAAATTGTGATTACGGGTTTTTGATCGTTTGTTTTTCCGTGCCTCTGTTTGAAGAAAAAAGAAAGATAAGAAAATCAAAATTACACAAATGAAGACACGTAGATCTCTCTCTTTCTCTCTATTTATCTGTCTCTTTCTGTCTCTCTCACTCTCATCTTTCTTTATGGAGTCACGCTTTTCGACAAATTGTGTACAAATTAAAAACGAAAGACGCAGTTTTGTAAACGAAAAACGATATCAAAAGATCGATCAAATATACTATTTACTCGAGTATGTTTATTATGAACGAATACAATTTTCGAATCAGGTATATTAATTGTCAACAACAAATATTTTCGATTCGGATATATTAATTACTAACGAACAAAATTTTCGAATCAGATATATTCGTTAAGAACGAACAAAATTTTCGAATCAGATATATTAATTATAAACAAAAAGAATTTTCGATTCGGATATACTAATTACTAACGAACAAAATTTTCGAATCAGATATATTAATTATAAACAAAAAAATTTTCGATTCGGATATATTAATTACTAACGAACAAAATTTTCGAATCAGATATATTAATTATGAACGAACAAAATTTTCGAATTAGATATATTAATTCTGAATGAAAAAAATTTTCGAATCAGATATATTAATTATAAACAAAAAAATTTTCGATTCGGATATATTAATTACTAACGAACAAAATTTTCGAATCAGATATATTAATTATGAACGAACAAAATTTTCGAATTAGATATATTAATTCTGAATGAAAAAAATTTTTGATTCTGATATACTAATTACCAACAAACGAAATTTTCGAATCAATTATATTAATTACAAGCAAACAAAATTTTCGATTCGGATATATTAATTACTAACGAATAAAATTTTCGAATCAGATATATTAATTATGAACGAAGAAAATTTTTGATTTTGATATATTAATTATGAACGAAGAAAATTTTTGATTTTTATATACTAATTACCAACAAACGAAATTTTCGAATCAATTATATTAATTACAAACAAACAAAATTTTCGAATCAGATATATTAATTATGAACGAAGAAAATTTTCGAATCAGATATATTAATTAAGAACGAAGAAAATTTTTGATTCAGATATACTAATTACCAACAAACGAAATTTTCGAATCAGATATATTAATTACAAGCAAACAAAATTTTCGATTCGGATATATTAATTACTAACGAAGAAAATTTTCGAATCAGATATATTAATTATGAACGATGAAAATTTTTGATTCTGATATATTAATTATGAACGAAGAAAATTTTTGATTCTTATATACTAATTACCAACAAACGAAATTTTCGAATCAATTATATTAATTACAAACAAACAAAATTTTCGAATCAGATATATTAATTATGAACGAAGAAAATTTTCGAATCAGATATATTAATTAAGAACGAAGAAAATTTTTGATTCAGATATACTAATTACCAACAAACGAAATTTTCGAATCAATTATATTAATTACAAGCAAACAAAATTTTCGATTCGGATATATTAATTACTAACGAAGAAAATTTTCGAATCAGATATATTAATTATGAACGAAGAAAATTTTTGATTCTGATATACTAATTACCAACGAACGAAATTTTCGAATCGACCATATTAATTATAAACAAAAACCATTTCCGTCGATCATAAAAAGGGGGAAGGGAGAACGAAGTAGGGGAGGTTAGCTTAGGGTACAGCTTTACTTCAATAGGATACAGCTTTTCGTTCGGCGAATCAAATTTGTCGGTATATTCTCAGTGGCACGTTCTCGGACATCTAACGTAATTTGTTCGTGCATATCGTAAGCCATTATGTATACAGACGCGAAAGATGCTGCAACGAATGGAATTATAGTAATCCGAGAGCCGACCCCAGTGCCTCTCTTTTCTCTCTCTTTTCTTCTTTCTCTCTTATCTCTCTTTCTACTTTCGTCATAAATATTCATCCCTATACGTGCGTTACGTTGTTAGACATATTTACACAGTTATGAATATGGGTAAGCGGTCGTGGTCCAGCTTGGACCGGATTTCCTCTCTCTCTCTCTCTCTCTCTTTCTCTCTCTCTTTATCTTCTTTTCTTTTTTCTATCTCTCTTTCTCTCTTTAATTTCTTCTCGTCTACTTGAAGCATTTGCTTCGCTTTGAAGTTTCGCGTGTCTTTCTAATAAGAAATTTTCTTCTTCTTTTTCTTCTTCCGTCTTTCTCTTTTTCTTCTTATCGTTCTTCTCCTTATTCAAGTTGCGCACACGCATGTACTATAATACAACCTTTCTCGGCAGGTATAACAGTACAGAAAATTTTAACCGAACCGTATAATAGAATAGAGGGAGCGGAACGTAACTAGACGCGTTTGCTTTCTGATTTATCCGTCGATTTAGCCGATTTTAGCGATGGAATTTGCATGCTCGAAGGAAACACTGTTTTCCCTTTGCCGAAGACCGTGTAAGAAAAAAAAAAAAAGAGAGAAGAGAAGATGTTACAGCAGCTAAGCTATTCCGGCAATTTCGTTAAATACGTGCCGCGAGAAAATTGAAGATAATTTACACCTTGCTTACCTTCCATTCAAAGTACCAAACTGCGGTACCTTTGCGTTCGCGCGAGTACGTCCGGTATAGAAGCACATATACATACATATATACGCATGCATATACCTTTGATCTTGTATACTTAAGATAGACGTTCGCGAATATTCTCTTTGAAAAAAAAAGAATATATATATATACACATATATGTGTATTACCACCGTGTAATCCGAGAACAAGTGGCTGTATGTTCCGCGCGATATCTCTGGCTTTTCTCTCTCTCTCTCTCTCTCTTATTCTTTCATTCTCTTACTTTCTTATGTACACATATATATACATATATCTAATGTATGCATATATATAATATAATGTGTCTCTATACATATATATATATCATGTTATACATATATATATATAATATAATGTATGTGTTATACATCATATAATAATATATATATGTATATGTGCGTATGTACACATACACATTATATATATATGTGTGTGTGTGTTAAATATATGTACATATACATATATATATATTATATTGTATGTGTTTATATATTTATATAGTGTATGTATATATATAATTTGTGCATATTTGTGTGAGTACACACAAATCGCAAAGTAAAAGTCGCAGCTGCCACAGTTCCGTCTCTACTCTTCGTCGTTTCCTTCCTCCTCCCCTCTTTCTCATTTCCTCTTTACTCTCGCGTCTTTACGCCTGTTACGAGGATGAATCAAAGCTCTGTATCGAAACGGAAGCTGCCATCCACTGGATTTTCGATCGACCGTTTAAAAGAGAACGACGACGACGACGACGAAAAAAAAATGGGGAAAAAGAAAAAAAGTTACCAGTCATCTCATCTCCTTCGACGGATTTCCTTTTAAACGATCTCGTAACTCGAACTCGAACTCGAAGATAGACTGTTTTATAGCTTGCCTTCCATAACGATTCTTATCACCTCTTTTTCTTTTTTTCCTTTTTTTTTTTTTTATATAGGAAGAATACTATACTGAATTGGATGTTACTGTAACGGATAATCGGTTTGAAAGGAGCTTGGATAAAAAAAGAAAAAAAAAGAAAAGCAGTGGGAGGGAAAGAGAGAGAAAGAGAGAGAGAAACACGCTACGTATCAATCTTTTTATCTCATTCCTGACAGCTGTTATAAATTAATTATCCGTCGTTTAAAGGAAATATGAAACGCATAGAAACACATACACACATAATACTCTTCCTTATATACACAATTTCATCTCTTTCGTCGAACGATTGAATTCTTTTTCTTCATTCTTTTTTCCATTTCTCTCTCTCTCTCTCTCTCTATTTTGTTTCTTATATCTTTTTTTTCAAACTACTAACCGACGATTGATAGAGAAAAGATAAATAGAATGAAAAAAGAATAAAAAAGAAATAAGAAAAATATAATCTACTATTCTGTACGTGATCGTTCAACTTACCCTAATTAGGTGTACACTGAAATTATCTTTCTCTCTCTTTTTTTTCTTTTATCTTTTTTTCAAATTATTAACCAACGATTGATAGAGAAAGAATAAATAGAAAGAGAAAAAAAAATAAAGAAAAATATCTATATTCTGTACGTGACCATTCAACTTACCCTAATTAGGTGTACACTACAATTATCTTCCTCTCTCTCCCTCTTTTGATCCCGAACAAAAAAATGTTTCATATGATAAGAAAAAAAAAACAAAAAAACAAGTTATGTGAGCCATAGATAGTCTCGTACAAGGATTAGAATAATTCGTTCATGATAAAACACTTGGAGTGATTCGCAAGAATAGTTAGTTATTCGTTAACGCGAACAGTTGGTACATTCTCTCTCTTTTTCTCTTTCGTATCGTGTCACGCGATAAGAAAAAGTCACAAAGCTAGTATAACGTGTGCAATAAAACTCGGTAACGCGTATAATCTATGTTGAAATTTATTTCAGAGACCGCCTTACACGACGTTCACCCTATCACGGTGAACGTTTTCTTTACGTCTCTCACGGACGCGTCCTCGTTTTCTTTCTTTCTTTCTTTTTTTTTTTTATTTTCCCTCCATCTTTTATTGCTTCAATCATTTTACATCTCATCATTTCTTCTCCGTCGAAACGATCAAATCAGTTTCGAATAATACCACGCTTTTATAGATTACATTTTTTTTTCCTTCTTCCTCCCTCATTTTCTCTTCCTCTCTCTCTCTCTCTCTTTCTCTTTCTCTCTGTAATATTCATTTCTGGAAGGCTCAATTGAAAGCAACTCGTTCGAACGTGTAGCTTCTCTTAATTTCGTGACGTTCGTATCAAGTTACACGACCTTATCGATATCTCTTTCTCTCTCTCTCTTTTACTCTGTCTCACTGTCTCTTTCTCTCTCTCTCTCTTTTTTCTTTCGCGGAAACGAGAAATAATCGAACAGAATGGTCCATTGTGTAATAGCAGTAACGATTCAGCGCCGCGTGGAATTCCAAGAAAAGAGCAGAGAGAAAGAGAGAGAGAGAGAGAGACGAGTAATACGAAAGGTCTGGAAATTCTGTCAGCGGTGAGATACCAAATAAGAATTCATTCTTACATGTGTGTTATGTATATTCGAGATCGTGACCGGGTTCTTTCTTTCTTTCTTTCTTTCTTTCTTTCTTTCTCTTTCTTTCTTTCTTCGGTAAGAGTCACTCGGTATTGTAAATAACTATACACGACGCATAAGTATGTACCACGTTACCGAACTTACTCGAGCGTCTTATGGGTTTTGACGAGTCGCAGAGTAGGCGAATACGCTTGAGAGCCGCTATCTTTTGTCGTTAAATTCGATAACGAATAATGCACCGCTGAATATGCTGGAAATAATTCGACGATTTAATATATCACGTACCTATGTATATGTATACTTATATATGCTGTATACATATATATATATATATATATATGTATGTATGTATGTATGCATGTATGTATATGTATGTGTATGTGTATGTACTTGCATACATTGTTGAGAAATTTTTATCGTAGGAGTTAGAGAAAAAGAGAGAGAGAGAGAGAGAGAGATCCTGTGGTCTAAGTCATTCTCTCGTTACGCCATATCGTAGTCGGTTTCATCAAAGTCGAAGAAAAATGATGGTTTCTTTTACTTTCCACGCGGTATGTCCTTGTATCTCCGGTCATAAATCCTCACGGTCGATAATATCGACTATACTTAGCGAGAAACTTCGCGATAGGTGAACCAAGTTAATAAGGCTATGAAAAATATTAAATGATCTTCGAGCAGACTATAAATCTTTTCTTTTTTCTTCTCTCTCTCTCTCTCTCTCTCTCTCTCTCTCGCTCTTTCTCTCTTCCTCTTTTATTTTATTTTTAATTAAATTGAAATTTAAATTATTGCGATATAGAATATTATTAAATATAGACACTTCTTTTTCTTTTTTATTAATTATAATAATTATTATATATATACATATATATATATAAAATAAAAATGGAGGAAAATAAATTATATATACCTATATGATACAATATTTTGTGAAATTTAATATCATTATTTACAATATCTTATAATATTATATAATATCTATATAATATAATATATTAATTAAATTTGAATTTTAATAATCGTAAAGAAACTTAAAAATTATTAAAATTCAAATTAAAAAGAAAAGTACAGAGAGAGAGAGAGAGAGAATTTGAATACATAAATTCTCCATATAAATTTATCACTTTCCCATCGGTAGAAAAAGACAGAGACAGAAAGAGAAAGAAAGAAACAGAAAGAAAGAAAAAGACAGAGATAGGAAACGAATTACGAAGCACGTGCCTCGTTCGTTTCTACGTGTTACATTATGCGATATATTAATTTCGTTTAAATGTACGTGCATTCGCCCACGTGGCTCGAAATTACGCGTGTCCCCCCCCCCATTTTGTTCCACCCCCTCTGTCCCCTCTTCCTACCCCTTTAAAGCAAGGCAGCCACAGTTTAACCCATAGTTAAATCATCCTCGACCGAGTGGTATATCGTGCATGGTATATCAGTTCTTCTCTCGTTGGTGTTACTAAATTGCCGCAGGACCCTCGACTCGAAACATCGAAATCACGAGGGCGGATTACTAGGGACTTAACACGCCAGAAGGGACGCTCGACACGAGGGGAGGATTACCCGCGAAATCTTTCTTGACGTTTTCGTCGCACCCTCTTTGAACCCCCTCCCCATCTTTCTTTCCCCTCTTTGTACGTTCTTTCGACCGTACGTCTTCTAAATCTCAGTAGGATACGTATAAATATTACCTGCGATTAGCTTGACTTCTCTTTTAACCCTATCCTATTTAAATACATTCACGTGTATATATAGATAAATACATATATATATGTGTGTGTGTGTGTATATATAGTGTGATAGATAGATAGATCGATAAATATAGATGTATTAATACGTTCTGAAATTTTTTCTTTCTTTTTTTATTTTTTATTTATTATTATTATTATTATTATTATTATTTTTTTTTTTTTTTGTAACTTTCGTTACTTTTCGTGATACTCGTAAGTAGCGTAACGTTCTAGCATAACGTTTCATTTTTCTTTTCTTTTTTTCTCTTTTTTGTAAATTTTAAATGTATATTTTTTATTTTTTTATAAATTTGCTTTTATTTCTCTTATCTTCAAGTTGTATGAGCATTCTTTTCTTTCTCGCAATTGCGCGATGTTTGGAGAGTATAATAAAATTTGGATATTTTTTTTTTCTTTTTTCATCTTAAATATTTCTTACTTCTAATTTTGTATAAGGTTTCTTTCATTGCTTCTATGATAACTGATTGGTATAACGCTTTGAAATTTTTCCTTCGTTTTAAATGTACATACATTTAAATATTTTATTTATACAATTTGTAATTTTCTAACAAACTTCCTTTCATTGCTTATATTATTTATATAGTTAAATCGATAAAAAATCGCAAAGAAAACTGTAAATAAACCCGAAACCATTAATAATTGTTTCGAGTGGATATAAAAGCTGTGAATTTAATCGGATAAATTTCCTAGCATGTATCGTATTTACAAAAAATAAAAATCAAAATCAAATGTATCAGAATGTACGTATCAAAATGTATTTATCGTTTTCTACGTCCCCCGAGGGGATGTATGCTTTCGATACGTGTCCTTTTGATAAATGATTCATCGATAAAATACGTAGGTATATCGTGTGAACACGTACACTAGAGAAAAAAAAAGAAATAAATAAATAAAAAAAAAAAAAAGAAGCAAATAAAAAGAAAAACTTTGATCCAGGGGTGATCAATTGGACCGAAACAAATAAGGGTATCGTCGATACGAAATATCGACAGATATCGTGAAATAAAATAGGAAACGAGTGAATAAATATTTGTGTGACCTTTTAAATGCACGTGAACGCTCGATTGGTAGTTATTGTCTTTTGAAAATGAAGCAGCGAGTTCGACTAATCTATATGTATATTATTCGAAACATTTTGCTTGTGAATTTATCCACCCGAACGGTTCGAATTGTTTTTATGTATAATCAAACAAATTGTTGCTTCTCTTAATGAATTTATTTAGCGAATAATATAACATTTACATTTATATACATATATATGTATTATATAATAAATTTACACACGTACACACAGATACATAATGGTGCATTCGTTCATAGATATCGTAAACAAATATTTCGAAATTGCTTGAATTTCCAAACAAATTTATTAAGAAAAATTTGCACAGCTTTGAGTCATCTTCGAACAACTTGTAAACATTTATTTATTTATTTATTTATTTATTTATTTACTTATTTATTTATTTTTTTGATTACTCGTGATCTTTTCGATGGTTATGGAGATCAATATAATTCTTTTAAATGGATAGTTATCATTTTCTTATTCTTTTTTGCAAATTCATATAGCGGTGATACATAGTAAAAAAATTGTTATTATGCATGATTAAGATGTATCGTATATATTTACATATATCTAATATATAATTTGAAATATTTCTGTCAGGACCGAATTAAGATTTAGAAAGTTTCAAAAAAGGAACGACCTTTCGACGTTTATTAGCCACTTCACGCTTGATTTTTCAAAATTATCGCTATGGTGTTCAAGGCACGCGTGTCACCACCATCGACCCTTCTTTCTTTATCTCTTTCTTTCTTTCTTTCTTTCTTTCTTTCTTTTTTTATCCTCGCACACGTGCAGAAACTTTTGTATAACTTACCCTCGACACCATCGAAAAGTATAAAGGTCTTAATGCAAAACTCTGCAATACTGATCGATGAGGTTCGATAAATATTAGCTACGGTATCGACGACCATATGGCAATATGTCAGGATCACGTTAGACGAGTATTAACGAAAGCTTATATCCTCCAGCTAAGAAACATTATCTCTTCTCCTGTCCTACGTGTTTACGTGACTGAAAGATTCGTGAGAAAATTTTAAATAGTAGACTGAATTAAAAATAATCTACCTTCTTCGAATTTATAATATGTACGTGTATATTGAGTATTGAACGAGTATATTTGAAAAATGCCCAATGGATGAACGAAATCTACGTGTGTGTGTGTGTGTGTATATATATATATATATATATATATATATATATAAAACGTGTGTAGCACGTAGGTATTATCGTTCAGAAAACGTCGAACGCATTCTAAAGTAGCACTCTCCCTATAATCTGCCTTTCAAATGGGGGAACAGCGAGCGCGTGATTTTATTTCAAGATATCGGATATATTCCGATTGAGAATTGAAATCAAATACGAGTACCTAAATAAGTAGGTAATATTCTGCTTCGTGGCCGTGTTAACTCGTCGACGAAAAAAAAAAAAACAAAAAATGGTAACATTTCAAGTTAATTTAGTCCTTATGTATCCTTTCGAGTCCTCCTTTAACTTAAGCGTAATTTATAATCCAAGAGAGACACACGAAGATTTAACTTAAGTTAAATTGCATACGTTTATGTTTTGCATACTTAAATATCTATATTTTACTTTCGATTTAATCGTGCGTGTTCGTCGTATTGCGAACGAACGATATTGCACTTTGAAGAGGGAGAAAAAATAAAATAATCAAATAAGAAAGAAAATTTTTCAAAGTATTGACCTTTCCTGTTCGACGTTAACATTTAAATACGATGCTTGAAAAAAGGGGGTGGAAGGGAATGGGGAAGATGGGGGAATATAAAGAGGACGTTTTACAGACGTGAAAAGCTTTGCGTAGGGTCTTGTATATATATCTATATATATATATACGTGCGTGAAAAAGAGAGAGGGAGAGAGAGAGAGAAACGGTAAAGCTAATCGTCTTGGCGGCCGTCGAAGGTTCGATCTTATCCGAAGAGAAGCATGTACGGTGACGCGAGCACGTGACATACGCTCGAAAAGACGAGGAATGCGTCTTTCCTCTCGCCAATGCTCCAGACACGTCCACTTCCAGATGGAAAGGAAGACGGTGGATAGAAAGAGAAAGAGAAAGAGAAAGAGTATGATCGTGCAGTAAAAAGAGAAGAAAGAAGGAACAGAGAGAGAGAGAGAGAGAGAGAGAGAGAAGGGTCAAAGATGCAGATGCAATAAGAGAGAAAGAGAAAGAGGGTGGGTGTAGGCAAGCTGGCTCTTCTGGACAGGAAACGAGCAATTAAGTGGCCGTGGCAACGTTATCTCGTAAGAAGAAAGAGAGAAAGAGAAAGAGAGACTGTAAACTCGTCCACGAATCGGCAGAAAGAAAGAGAAAGAGAATGAGAGAGAGAGAAAAGAGTGCAAGTACGAGAGAGAGAGAGAGAGAGAGGTCTCTCTTAGAACGATCCCGATCGGAATGTGCATGGCGCGAATGGATATCTCTTGAAAAGCCCTGTATGTTTCTACGTATGTAGATATGTATGTACGTATGTATTATATATACGTACGTACGTTCATACGTAAGTAAACACGTACGTATGTAAGGCTACGTATGTAACATCGTCCTCCTCGTTCTCCGCTCTAGAGAGCGCAATAAACTCGATGATTTAGTCTCGGCGGGCGGTTTTCTTGCGTGTGGGAGAAATTTGGTGAGAGCTCGTGTGACGTTTCTCAAACGTCTTGGAATTTAGAAACGTCTAATTCGCTATTATTTTACGTTATTTTTATATATATATATATATGTTTTTTCCTCTTTCTTTTCCTTTTTTTTCTCCTCGCTACGGTTTCTAGATGCACTATATTTAATGAAAAAAAAAAAAAAAAAAAAAAAAAAGGAAGGGAGAGTAAAGTAAGAAAGTAACGTAGATAAATGTAAATTATTTTTATTTTTAGATAAATAGAATAGAAATAAGAATTCTTCTTGATAAGATCTAATCTATTCACGAGAATAAAAGAATCTGATTAGGCAGACGTCGTCGTCTATGAAGTTGCAATCGCGATCGAAAGATTACTATCGCGTTAAAGAATTTGTGCGACGTACCGTTGCTCTATTATATAGATATATATACACATATACATATGTATATCTGTAAACCTCTCACATAATGCCGACCTAAGTCGACACACGTATCGATTTACGAACCTCTTTGGACCTCTTTCGAAATCCGATTGACCTTTCGAATCCTTTCATACTATTGTGATATAAAAAAAGAAAAGAAAAGGAAAGAAAAGAAAAGAAAAATAAAATAAAATCAAAATCGTGTAGTTGGATACAAGGAGAGAAAACGTCATGTCCATTCTAATTCGCTACTGTAAAGCCAGATTGCGCTAACAATTTAAGTGGTCGCTCAAGTATTTAAGTGGTACTAACAATAAAAGTCGGACATGTTGAAAGGTCGTCGTATTCGTGGACTCGGAACCTGGCTTGCTATATTTTCCAGTTTATTTTATTTTATCTTGATTTTTCTCTAAAAGAAACATTCACGAAGAACGGCAATGAACGACGATAAGAATTAATATAATAAAAGAAAGAAAAAAAGAGAGAGAGAAAATAGAAAGAAAAGAAAAAATAATCTATTGAAAATGTTCAATGGTACGTGGAAATCATTATTTAGAGATTCGACGGACCAATTAAATTCTCGACGTCGATGTTCGGTGAACGAATTAACGTGCGTAAAACGGCCCCAATTATCTCCATTAATCCAGGGGTTTGAACGCGTCGGCAATTCGATTTACTCGTGCTCGTTTCTGATCACATGACCCGTAATTGCTGAATTTCACGAAATCCCGATGGACAAAACGGGGTACATCGTATCTGCAAGTAAGACGATGAAAAGACGGGATTTTGCGTTTAGATTGAACGATCATATGAAAAACAGAAAGAGAAAGAGAGAGAAAGAAAGAGAAATATAAAAGAAATATATATATATATGTATGTATGTATGTATGTATGTGTGTACATATATAGGTATACCTATATGTTAAGCATCGTAGACTCGCTTTATTAAATCAATCCGATTATGCTTGGCCCGGAGAGTCAATGTTTGTACCAAACAGACGTTATCGAGCACGTAATCTTTCTGAATGGAGTCGTACGCCGTAACCGCAATTCCGTCGCACGCGGAATCGCGATAATAATGGGACGGAGGACCGCGTGCACGAGCCCTATCCCCTGTCATTACGCTCCACAATGCGTGCTTTTCGATCATATAGAAATGACGAGTGAGAGAAAGAGAGAAAAAGAGAGAGAGAGAGAGAGAGAGAGAGAGAGAGAGAAAGAGAAAGAGAGAATGCGGGACAGTGGGCACTTTGTGACTCACGCTTATTCGCCCCTCGAAGAGTAGAGTAAGAGAGAAAGAAAAAGAGAGAAAGAGAGAGAGAGAGAGAGGGATGCAACCCCCGCGGAGAGAGCCTACCTACCCCTCAGTACTACGAGTAGCTATCTCTCTGCATTTTCCTTTCTATTATATTATATATATGTAGGTATATGCATTTTGTGTATGTATTTTTTTTTATCTCATTTAGAGAGACTGAGAGAGTGAGAGAGTGAGAGAGAGAGAGAGAGAGTGTACCTTTGCTCAGGGCTCGTCAGACGAGAATAAACGATCCTTTTATTACCTTTTTTTTTTTCTTTTCTTCTCTCTTTTCTTTTTTTCCTTTTCTTCCCTTCTGTTTCTTTTTTCTTTTCCCTTTTTAATTTCGCGAAGTGGTTTCAACTAGCCCGATTCATCGAATATTAAAATAATCATTCTTATCTTTGTCATCTTGTACAAGTAACGTTTCTTACATTTTTCTGTTAAAGAAAAGAAAAGAGAAATGATTGAATAAATGTCACCATCCTTCCCTTCTCCTCCTCCTCCTTCGGTTTAAACGATCCTGTGGGTGTGTTGGGACAGAGATTCACGATCGTCTTTCTATCTCGTTAACGTCGAAACGAAGAAGGAAAAAAGGGTGTGCAAAAGCTGTGAACACTTTGTGAGTCACGCGTACTCCTTCTCCTTTTACTGTAACGAGAAAAGAGATAGATAGATGGATAGAGAAAGAGAAAGAGACAAAGATAGAGAGAGAGAGAGAGAGAAGAGAGAGAGAGAGAGAGAAGAAGGGAGGAAGGGAGACAAAGATCCACTCCACGATTTTAAATTATTCACGGTGTACGAGCAACGTTTTGTCAAAATCGCACTTCTTTTCGTATCTCGGTTTTTCATCATTTTCATCCATCTCCACGGTTGTTATCTTTTTTTTTTTTTTTTTCTTTTCTTTTTATTCTTCTTTCTTCTTTTCGTCACTTTTTCTCTTTCGAGTTAAAGCGAGAGAGCATAATTGGATTCATTAAAAAAAATGTTTCATGTACGTTTTCAAGGGACAAATTTTTTTAGAAAGATTTATCCAAACATCAGGGAGGGTAAGTTTGTTCTTCTAATTTGACGTATCCTTCTCGTCGAAATTTATTCGAAAAATTTTGCTTTGAAAGAAAAAGAAATAAAAAGAAAATAATAAAAATAAAAATAAAGTAAGAAAGAGTGTGGAAATAAAATTAAAATAATAATAATAATAATAATAATAATAATAAAGGGTTCCTCTTAACGGAAACATATGCGAGATAATAGATGCTCCATGTGTCTGTTAATATGTGCGTCTCTCTGATACGTGTATATGGAGATCGGTCAAAGCACGCATAGAAAATGAAATTAGCATGAGAAATTAGCATATCTAACAGTTTCTAAGCACTGGTACGCGATATAGATGACACTTTCTTTAACGTTGCGTTGAATCATTTGCTCGACATATGGACGTGCCGTTAAAACGTGTTTATCGTTTGTAAAAAACGATAAAAATGTTGTTGCTCGAGATGCTCTGTCGTCGCGTGCTCGATGTACACACACATATGTACATATAGATACGCACTAACGCATGTATAAGCACACATACATGCACTATTCTTTTCGTTCTCGATATATCGTGTATGTTACATGCGTATCTCTTATCGAAATCATAGATTGTACACGCGTGCGATTTCATACTCGTGCTCACACGCGTTTGTCAGCTTTAGTATCTTCAGAGTCATCTGGTTTCCTTAAATTCCTTTGCGTAATATAATTTTTCTTTTTTTTTAACAGACGAGAATTAACAGAATTTAATTTTTCTTTTTTCTTTTTCTTTCTTTTCTTTTTAATTAACAACAAAGTTCAAGTTTCATGATTGAAATTACAAACATTGTAAGTATTATTTTATTTCTTTTTTTTTTTGTTTTGACTAATTTATATAATATTGTTAGTAATTTATAATGATTACATATTTATTAATTTATACTATGTTAACACGCGTAATAGAAAATTATATACCATATAATTAATTGTATATATATATATATATATATATATATAACTGTTTTATAATAACAATGTTATATAACAGATGATAATATGTAACATAAAATTGAATCTATCATAAATTATTATTAAAAATTGTAAGAAAATTATATACGCTCAATATAATTAATATTTAAATTTGAATGAATTAATAATGTTAAAAGGAAAAAAGGAAAGAGAAAAACGAAGGCCACATTTTAATTTACCTGTCAATAAAACAAGTTTCAATAAAAATGGATATACGACGAATGTACGCGTATATCTGTCTGTATAAATCTAATATTAATTTATCATTCGTTAGATTTATTTAAATACTAATATAGACGTACCTACATACATACACACACACACACACACACGTCCATACATAAATAAATACATATATAGATCGATCGAGTTTTGAAACGATCCTTAAAGAGAATGCTATAGTTGGCAAAAAGCTTGGGCAGTCTAACATAGGGTTAAAAATGTCGATCACGAATGGTCAGAATAGAAGGGTGCCAACGTTAATCTCGTATCTCAGTCACGATCGTTTCAACCCTCCCACATTTTTCCAGATACTCGGGTACAATGAGGAACCCCGTTTGAAACGAACAAACAATGGATAAATCGACTGTACCGCACGATAAAATTCTACGTGGAAGAGGGATAAGAGGGTGAGGAGGGTTGAAGAAATGACGATGGACAGGATGCTAGCTAGAATAGAGTACTCGAAACGGTTGTACAATTTAGGAGAGAGAGAAAGAAAAATATAGGCGTGAATGCTCTCTTTGTAAAGATGCAAATGTCAACGCACCAGCATGTAGCCCTTCGTTATGACCGATGCACAATACCAAAATGCGCATAATCATGTTAATGAGCTAAGAAATATGGCCTCGTTTTTTTTTCTTTTTTAAGTTCGTTTATGTATCTGTCTGTATCTGTCTGTCTATATCTATTCTATTCGTTGCTATGTCTCAGGGAAGGGTAGGGAGGGGTAGTGAATGTCTTTCGAGTGGTCGAGGGTATGTCAAAGGT